>NC_080423.1:54176055-54188555 GCF_029873635.1 Malania oleifera
TAGCTATTACATGACACGGCATGGCATGGTTAGTGCATGGACATGACATGAGATGATACGACATGACACGGCATGACAAGACATGCCATGGAAGAGTTAGTGCATTGCATGGTTAGTGCATGGCCTAGTGTGTGTGGCTAGTACATGACATGATACGACATGACATGACACGACATGACATGACATGACAGAGCATGGCATGGTTAGTGCATGACCTAGTGTGTGTGGCTAGTACATGGCATGAGATGAGATGATACGACATGAAACGGCATGACATGACACGGCATGACATGGCATGGTTAGTGCATGGACATGACATGAGATGAAACGACATGACACGGCATGACATGACATGAAATGACATCACACGGCATGGCGTGGTTAGTGCATGGCATGGTTAGTGCATAGCCTAGTGTGTGTGGCTAGTACATGACATGACACGACACGACATGACACGACAAGATATGACATGGCATGACATGACATGACATAACATGACATGACACAGCATGGCATGGTTAGTGCATGGCCTAGTGTGTGTGGCTAGCACATGGCATGAGATGAGATGATACGACATGAAACGGCATGACATGACACGACATAACATGGCATAGTTAGTGCATGACTTAGTGTGTGTGGCTAGTAGGTGACATGAGATGAGATGACACGACATGACATGGCATGGCATGACACGACATGGCACATGGCAAGACATTAAACGGCATGGCATGACACGGCATGACACGAGACGACATGGCATGGTTAGTGCGTGGCCTAGTGTGTGTGGCTTGTACATGACATGAGATGATACGATATGACACGACATGACATGACACGGCACGACATGACACAACATAGCATGACGCGGCATGGCATGGTTAGTGTATAGCCTAGTGTGTGTGGCTAGTACATGACACGACATGGCATGACATGACACGACATGACATGGTTAGTGCATGGCCTAGTGTTTTTGGCTAGTACATGACATGTGATGATAAGACATAAGACTACATGACATAACACAGCATGACATGGTTAGTGCATGGCCTAGTGTGTGTGTGGCTTGTACATGATATGATACGGCATGACATGACATGACATGGCATGACATAGCATGGCATGGTTAGTGCAAGGGATGGTTAGTGCATGACCTAGTGTGTGTGGATAATACATGACATGACACAGCATGACATGACACGACATGGCATGACACGGCATGAAATGGTTAGTGCGTGGCCTAGTGTGTGTGACTAGTACATGACATGAGATGATACGACATGACATGACAGAACATGACATGACATGAAACGACATGACATGGTTAGTGCATGACTTAATGTGTGTGGCTAGTACATGACTTGACATGGCATGGCGTGGTTAGTGCATGATCTAGTGTGTGTAGCTAGTACATGACATGACACGGTGTGATATGACACAACATGACCTTGTACATGACATAGTATATGTGGCTACTGCATGGCATGGCTTATTGAAGAACCTAGTGCATGGTATTTTGTGTGTGGCTACTACATGACATGACATGGCTTAGTGCATAGCCTAGTGTGTGTGCCTACTGTGTGACATGGTGTCACGGTCTGACTATTTTCACACCGTTGTGAAGGGTTGTGTGGCGCTAGCTAAAGCACTCTTACTTAACTAGCCAGCCTATTGTTTACCAACATTCATCCACGAAGCATTTTCATTAACATTCATTCAGATGGCAGCAGAAATAGTAATCAATTCATGAAAGTCGTGGCAAGCAAGTAGTAAACATTGAAGCAAATGTAATTCATTAACAAATCCTCCGTGGACATATTGTACTTAGTGAGGGAGGAAAGTAGGCTCAGCATGTTGACAATTGCTAGTGAGTTTTACAATGACTAATGAACACTCACCCTCCCCTAAAGAGGTTTTTATGTAATTATCATCCTGGCACTAGGAAACATCAAAGTGACCGAGGAGTCATACTGCCTTATTTGGCTTACAAATACTATATTAGCATAAAATAACCCTACACTAGTATTTACATGATGGAAACCCATCCTAAGCACATGAGAGAAGTGGTCACAGGCAAGCATAATGCCCTGAACAAGCTTAGCTCATGACATTCTCCCCCACTTATGCGGTCGACGTCCTCGTAGACTTTTGGCGATAGGTACAGTTCAACTTTGTCCACAAATTCCTTCAAATCTTCTGTAGAAATCCAGTTGATTTCTTTGTCATCAAGGCACTTTCACTTCACTAGGAAGTTGTGCCGCTTCTTCCTTAAGGATATGAACTTTCTTTCTACAAGGATCTCTTCAACTTCATATTTGTCAAGTTGCACTGTCTTCAACTCTGCATTGTTTGACTGACTTCAAGTTAGGTCATTGGTGTTGGCATTGAATGGCTTGAGGCAGCTGACATGAAACTGCAGTCTTCTCTCCTGATCTGTCCACTTCTTCTTCTGCTTAGAAGCTTTCTCCAAATAGGCTTGGTCAAACTCTACATTCAGTCTCCATTCTCTGGTGAAGATGCACACCTTGGGACTCTTTCGTCTATACGGCTCACCCACTGTATGAGGTAACAGCGGCAGTTGGCCTATAACAAGCTCAATAGGGCTCTTGTTGGTTGTTGAGTGCCTTTGGGCATTGCCACAGAACGGAGCCACATCAAGTAGTTGCGTTCCATTCTTCTGGTTGTCGTTGACAAAATGGCCCCAGTACTCATGTAGCAGCTCTCTGAATCTCTTCATCTATCCGTCTGTTTGTCGATGATAACTCGAAGAGATGTCAAGATGTGACCTGAATATCCTGAAAAACTTTGTTAAGAAGTTGTCAGTGAACATTAAATCTTGGTCACAAATAATAACTTAGGTAACACCCCAATGTTTCACAATAGTCACAAGGAACATTTGTGTCGTCTCCTCTGCCGAATAGTACTTTGGTGCAGCCATGAAAGTGCCATACTTCTTTCGCTCCCCCTTGTCTTGTTGGCAAATGAGACAAGTTTTGGTATAATCAACAACATCATCCCGCGTGTGCGGCCAATAATACCTCCCTAGTAGTCCAGTCACTGGAGTCATTCTCCACGAATACACCTCAATGAACTTCCTGCAAAGTTTAGTAAGGCCAAGAAAGGAACGCAACTCCTTCACTGTCGTGGGGATCTTCCATTCTTGAATCATCCTTAACTTCTCCATACCCCTCCGGATACAACCTTGTTCAACCACTTGACCAAGGAATTTGTTGCTTCGCCGAGCGAAAGAGAAATTCTCCTTCTTCACATTCAGACTATTTCCCATCAGCCTGTCGAACACCTTCCGTAGATGCTCTTCATGTTTCCTATGAAACAACACTGATGCTCCCAACGGTGTTTTGGAAGGCCGAACACATCCTGCTTCCAATTCATCAAGTTGTTTCCCCAACTCTACTATCTCTCGAGGCGCAATCCGACATAGCCCTTTAGCAGGTGGTTTCACTCTTAATAACAACTCGATCTTATGCTCCACAGTTTGTCATGAAGGCAAATTTTGAGGTAGCTTATCCGGCAACACCTCCTTATACTCATCCAACACCACTTGGATGGTCATAGGCTCCAGCTCTTAGCCTACTTCTTTGTCTACCACCACCGTGGCTAGATGTGTCTGCTCACCCTAACCCAATCCCTCATTGAGTTGTATGGCTGAAACAGACTTCCCATCATCTCCTTTCGTTGCAACGACTTGCACCATGCACGAGTGATCTCCCATCAGACACAGGGAACCAGCCGAAGGCATCAGCACTGCCCTCGTCCCCCTTAGGAACTCCATTCCTAGAATGACTGGAAAGTCATCCAATGGCACTGCTGTGAAATTCACATGACCTTCCCACTGTCCAAGATTTACAGCCACTTGCTTGGCTACTCCCAGAGTAGGCTAGGCTACAGAGTAAACTGCTTTCATGCGTCCTATATTCTTCTCTAAGGATAAGTTGAGTCTCCATGCTTCCAACTACGAAACAAAATTATGAGTAGCCCCCGTATCCACCATTGCGCGAGTACTCTTCCCATTTATCCTCAAGTCCATAAACATTAACCCTTTTGCTCGTGTAACTTTTGGTGTTTTTGCCTGCTTTTCCAATGCGTTCACTAGCTGCACTGAACCCACCCTCGGGGCATCATCCTCTTCCCCATTGTCTTCCACTGCCTACTCTACAATGCAAGCTTGTAAAGCATTAAGTGATGCCTTGTGAGGGCACTCAAAAACTCTATAAGGACCTCGACACAGGAAACACTCAAGTTTACCCTTTCCCTTGGGTGTGTTGAACCCTCAAGATGACGAAGCTTCCTTTGAGGTTGATGCTTTATAGTTGGCTCCCCCACTCTTGG
Source organism: Malania oleifera (assembly GCF_029873635.1). Taxonomy (NCBI): domain Eukaryota; kingdom Viridiplantae; phylum Streptophyta; class Magnoliopsida; order Santalales; family Ximeniaceae; genus Malania; species Malania oleifera. Next base: position 54,180,403 of record NC_080423.1, read on the forward strand.
GTTTGCCTTTCTTTAAAGACTTTCTATTGTTTCCCTCTCCGCCAGATCCTTTGGACGAAGTGGTATTCTCCCCAGCATAGTCAGTCAAGCGTTCTGCAGCAGCTTGTGCGGTAGACAAGTCTTGAACTCTTTGTTTATGAAGTTCAGTCCTTGCCCATGGTTTAATCCCCTCTAGAAAATAGAACAAATTTTCCTTCTCCGACATATCCCGGATATCCAACATCAAAGCAGAAAATTGTTTCACATATTCCCTTATCGACCCAATATGCTTGAGGTCCCTCAGCTTTTTCCTTGCATTGTACTTAACATTTTTAGGAAAGAATTGGGCCTTGAGCTCTCTCTTCAAGTCTGCCCAACTATCACTTACACAGTTTCCATTTTCAATGTCATTGTACTTAGCATGCCACCACAGTTTGGCGTCTCCCACCCAGTACATGGTTGTAGTATCCACTTTCACCTATTCTGAGGCCATCCTCACAGTGCGAAAATACTGTTCCATATCAAACAAGAAGTTCTCTAACTCCTTAGCATCACGGGCACCCCCATACGTCCTGGGTTTAGGTACCTTGGTCTTACTAACTCCTAGAGTGTTGGAGTTTCCCATAGCAAGAACCATCTGATTCACCTTTGCATCCAGATCGGCCATCCGGGCCTTTAAAGTTTCCACAGTGTGGTGAAAGTCCTCTGACATTTCACTTGTCAAACTTGCTTGATGCTGCTGTGATCCCATCACTTCATCAACAAGTCCCCTCAGTTGGGCCATCTCATTGGCCATATTGTTGGTTGTCTCTTCAACCTGTACTTCCATTGCACTAATTCTTTTAGCATTGTTTGGTGCCATGGTCACTTACCAAAGCTTCCCAAATCCAACAACGAAGGTAATCGAATTCACGTCGCAACTCAACCTTGGGCTCTCATCAAGTGTCACTGACTTGGCCCTGATACCAAATGTCGTGGTCTGACTATTTTCACACCATTGTGAAGGGCCGTGCAGCGCTAGCTAAAGCACTCTTGCTTAACTAGCCAGCCTATCGTTTACCAACATTCATCCACGAAGCACTTTCATTAACATTCATTCAGATAGCAGCGGAAACAGTAATCAATTCATGAAAGTCATGGCAAGAAAGCAGTAAACATTGAAGCAAACGTAATTCATTAACAAATCCTCCGTTGACATGTTGTACTTAGCAAAGGAGGCAAGTAGGCTAAGCACATTGACAATTGCTAGTGAGTTTTACAATGACTGATGAACACTCACCCTCCCCTAAAGAGGTTTTTATGTAATTATTATCCTGGCACTAGGAAATATCAAAGTGACCAAGGAGTCATACTGCCTTATTTGGCTTACAAAGACTCAACTAGCAGAAAATAACCCTACACTAGTATTTACATGATGGAAACCCTTCCTAAGCACACGAGATAAGCAGTCACAGGCAAGCATAATTCCCTGAACAAGCTTAGCTCATGACAAATGGCATGGCATGGCATGACATGCTTAGTGCATGGCCTAGTGTGTGTAGCTAATACATGACATGACATGACACGACATGACATAAACGAGGGTATGCCCTTCCCCCACAAACATTATTAGTGGGGACATGCTAAGGCGTTCTTGTACCAACACACGGTTCACCCTCGTCCCGTTCGAGTGCATGTTAGCATAATCAGTGGGTGGGGCCATTGGGTAGCATCATAGGGATAAGCAAACCCTTTGGAAGGAAGCTATGATGCACCCTCCTTGAAGGCCCAACCACAAAAAACCGAACCAACCCACGCGCCTTGCACCGCTGCCTTCTATGCAGCCTTCCCAGAGTGCAAAACCCAAAATCCAAGTACTTGCAGCCTCCAAATTGAACGCTCTACCTCCCCACAAATTTTCATAATTTTCTGAATTTATTTGCTATTTTCCCTGAATTTTGCCTATTTTAAATTCAAAAATTAATAATAACTACACCGGAGCCTGGAAAATTCAAAACATTTTTTGGGAGGTAGCCTTTGTTATGCCTTTCCCATAATAGAAAACATCTCCCAAAAATTGTGCTCTCCCTTCATAAAATCGAACCAAGCCGCGTGACACGCACACAAACTTCCTTGGAATTTTTCTTGACCTAATGGATTGCAAAACCAAAAAAAAAAAGTTACCCACTACCTCAAAATGTGACCCTCTACCTCTCCAAAATTTTTCATAATGTTCTGAATTTATTTGCTATTATTATTGAATTTTACCTATTTTTCATTCAAAAATTAATAATAATTACACTGAAGCCCGGAAAATTCCAAATTTTTTTTGGAGGTAGCCTTTGTTATGCCCTTCCTATAATGGAAAATATATCTTAAAAATATTGACAATTGCTTAAAGAAACCTCAGTATGACTCCTTGGACAAGTTGATGTTTCCTTGTGCCAGACCCAAAATGGCATACAAAGCTCTTTAAGGGGGGGGGGGGGGGAGGGGAAGGCGCTCAAGCACTTGTCAATGGTCGGATAGTCGCATGGCCCTTCGTTGACATGCTCTGGGCATCGTTGACACTCATGTTGTCATTGTTGGGTCATGAGGTTAACCAAATGCTTATCATTGACAACCATTCGTGGCCATGCGCAGATGTGTAGTAGGAATTGCTGACATTCAAATTTGTCATCGTTGGGCCACGCGGTTAACCAAATGCTTATCGTTGACATAACCATTCATGGCCATGCACGGATGTGTAATTGGCATTATTGACATTCAAATTTGTCATCGTTGGGCCATGTGGTTAACCAAATGCTTATCGTTGACACAACCATTTGTGGCCATGCGCGAATGTGTAGTTGGCGTTGTTGAAATTTAGATTTTTCATCGTTGGGCCATGCAGTTAACCAAATGCTTATCATTAACACAACCATTCGCGGCCATGCGCAGATGTGTAGTTGGCATTGTTGACATTTGGATTCGTCATCGTTGGGCCATGTGGTTAACCAAATCCCTATCGTTGACACAACCATTCGTGGCCATGCGCGAAACATTCAGATTTGCCATCATTGGGCTATGCAGTTAAGCAAATGATTACTATTGACACAACCATTTGTTCCTATGCACGGATGTGTAGTGGGTGTTGTTGGCATTCGAAGTTATCATCATTGGGCCATGTGGTTAACCAAATATTTACTTTATGACACTTAATTATGCATAGCCATGTGGTTAACCAAATGCTTACTCGATGACCCTTAACCATGTATGGCCATGTACTGTTGGCATTGTTGACATTTAGATTTGTCATTGTTGGGCCAGGTGGTTAATGTGCCTTGATAATGAGCAATATGTGCATGGTAGCCCCATGTCAAGTTAGTTGGATGCTTTTATATGCATGGTAGCACCATGCCAAGTCGTTTTGATGTTTGGTAGCCTCATCCAAATTTGGTTGCATGATTTTATGTGCCCTATGCCAACTTGGATGGATGCTTCTTGATATGTCCATTTTCCACATTCACAAAGAAAACTCATTGTTTTTGTTTATTTTCTTAGCCCAACTACACCCATTGGTTGCATATTTATGTAATTAAGCTATTACATTCGGCTTACGATGGTAATTGATGCCTATATTTTATCATTGGGTGTTGATTTTCTTGTGTTTAAGCTAAAGTGATAGCAAAGTTACATAAATATGCCATAGCATATAATTCTTTTTTTGTCATAGGCCTACTTGTTGATGCTACCATGCAATTATGCTATTGCACCAAGCTTACAATGGCTATCAATGCTTATATCTTGTCACTAAGTGTTGATTTTCTTGTGTTTGAGCTAAAGTAATAACATATTTGCATTTATATGTCATTCAATATCTTTATTTTCTTTCGTAGTCCTACTCATTGATGTACCTTCCATTTATTGGTTTTCTTGTTTTCTTTGTTAGCCCTTTACCAACCCTATTGAGTGCATGTTATGCAACCATACTATTGCATCGAGCTTATAATGGCCATCAATGCTTATATCTTCTCACTGGGTATTGATTTCCTTTGATATCTCTACCACACCCAATTTAGTGGATGTTTATACAATTAAGCTATTTTATTGGTTTTATGATAGCCATTGATGCCTATGTTGTTGACATTGGATGTTGATTGCTTTCATTTAAAGGTAATATAATATCTTATTTGTGTTTACATGCATTCCCTATACTCTTTCATTCTTGAATCATGTTCTTTGAGGAATTGTTGGTTATGTTGCTGTCGCGCCTAGCGGTGCTTCTACAATCCTACTTAATGTGTGTATATTCTTGCAAGGCTTTTTGCCTAGTGAATTACATTGCATTTTTTTGGGTTTGTGGTCAAGTGTTTGCGATGATGTGTGAGTGGCCATTGGTTTGTGTGGGTTTGCTGGCTCTTTGCTTATGCTGAGAACTATACCAATGCATTCCTTTTCATTGTTGCTTCAAGTGAATTTCTTCCTTGGGCAAAATATTGATTCCTGTGTTGCCTACGTAAGTTGAAGGAATTATCGATTGATGTCTCTATTTTTCAATATGCCTCTTTTTGGGGTGTATGGTGAACCTAGAAGCAACCCCTAGGATCCATGCATATGCTTCACTTGTGTGTCTTATGCTCATGGTTTGTTCGGGTTCAATTTCTCATGCTTTTGGATACAGAACCTTGTGCAGGGATGGGGTTTACACTCCAATTTGCCCTTAACCAAGTGTTTATCAGTTGATGCAATACACAACGACAACACTTGCTTTGATTGCCTTTTAGGCTCATATGGTGTCGGTGTCGATAAAGAATGCTACCTGGTTGATCCTGCCAGTAGTCATATGCTTGTCTCAAAGATTAAGCCATGCATGTGTAAGTATGAACTAATTCAGACTGTGAAACTGCGAATGGCTCATTAAATCAGTTATAGTTTGTTTGATGGAATTTGCTACTTGGATAACCATAGTAATTCTAGAGCTAATACGTGCAACAAACCCCGAATTTTGGAAGGGATGCATTTCTTAAATAAAAGGTCGACGCTGGCTTTGCCTGTTGCTCTGATGATTCATGATAACTCAACGGATTGCACGGCCCTAGTGCCGGCGACGCATCATTTAAATATCTACCCTATCAACTTTCGATGGTAGGATAGTGGCCTACCAAGGTTGTTACGGGTAACAAAAAATTATGATTTTATTCTGAAGAGGGAGCTTGAGAAACGACTTCCACATCCAAGGAAGTCAACAGGCACGCAAATTACCCAATCCTGACAAGGGGAGGTAGTGACAATAAATAACAATACCGGACTCTATGAGTCTGGTAATTGGAATGAGTACAATCTAAATCCTTTAACGAGGATCCGTTGGAGGGCAAGTTTAGTGCCACCAGCCATGGTAATTCCAGCTCCAATAGCATATATTTAAGTTGTTGCAGTTAAAAAGCTCATAGTTGGACCTTGGGTTGGGTTGACCGGTCCGCCTTTTGGTGTGCACCGGTCATCCTATCCTTTCTATCGACGATGCACTCCTGGCTTTAATTATCCAGGTCATGCCTCCGATGCTATTACTTTGAAGAAATTAGGGTGCTCAAAGCAAGCCTACGCTCTGGATACATTAGCATGTGATAACATCATATGATTTTGGTCCTATTCTAGTGGCCTTCGGGATCGGAGTAATGATTAATAGGGACAATGTGGGGCATTCGTATTTCATAGTCAAATGTGAAATTCTTGGATTTATGGATGACAAAAAACTGCAAAAGCATTTGCCAAGGATGTTTTCATTAATTAAGAACAAAAGTTGGGGGCTCGAAGATGATCAGATACCATCCTAGTCTCAACCATAAACGATGCCGACCAGGTATCAGCGGATGTTGCTTATAGGACTCCGCTGGCACCTTATGAGAAATCAAAGTTTTTGGGTTCCGGGGGGAGTATGGTTGCAAGGTTGAAACTTAAAGGAATTGATGGAAAGGCACCACCAGGAGTGGAGCCTGCGGCTTAATTTGACTCAACACGGGGAAAGTTACCAAGTCCAGATATAGTAAGGGTAAATTATATTAATCAAAGGGATATGTATAGAAAATACTGAAATGCACACCGAGAAGGGATGCCAAAGCTTCCAATCAAATACAAATAGCATCAAAATTAGGAAAAACCTAGCAACAAGTACAATCCAACCTGGGCATACCAAGGGCACAAGGCAAGTACAATCAAAATTGGGCGAACCTAGAACACAAAGGGAACACAATCAGAGAAACCCAAGGAGGCCAAGATCTCAAATTCCAATCTTCCATACCACATGCAGAAAGCAAGCCTGGAGCTTCCACGGTGCCATGCCCATGAGGACATCACACGAACCCACTGAACCGAACTCCAAACAGCTTCTGAAATTACCAAAAGCGTGTAGATCTAGGTAAAGTCCACCACCAGATGAAATGAATTCCATCCCAAAGATCAAAAATGGAAGATGCAATTCTCGCAATTTCAACACGTGAAGGAAAAAATTGCAAGAAAAACTTCCACCAATTCCCGCAAGTACACACTCTTACAGTGAAACACATAGGTAAAACAAATTGAAAAGTCAAACTGATTGGAGGATCTTTAAAACAAAAAAACAAAAACCAACACAACAGAGGAGAAACAATTCACGCAGCCAACTGACAGAGATAAGCAACCTCAAAGACTAACTGGAATAAATGCACGTTGACAACAGAAATCATGAAACTGCAGGTGGCAAAAATTTGAATTTCAAATTTGAAATTCAAATGTCATGAGGGGCAGTGGAAGGAGTGACACGCAGACCACAAACAGAATAAACAGTAGAATCACTCAAGATCAGAGGGAGATGAACATAATTCACCAAACAAGAACAAACAGAAAGAACAAGGGAACGAATAGAATTTTCCAAACATAAAGAACAAGGGAACGAACTGCCGAGAAGAAGAACAAAAACAGACAAAAAAACTCAAAGCAAAAACCAAAAAATAGAACAATAGAACAACCAAAGTGATGAAGGCGAACTCAAGAACTGAGAAAGGAACAAACAAGGACCAGAATAAAGAATAGAAAGAAAAAACCAAAAGAAAAACCAAAGTAACCTCCAATCAGACAAAGAGGGTCATAAGACGCATGAAACACCTTCAAACCCAGAATCTATGACTTCTCTTCTGCAAATCTAAATTGAATCTAATATGGATGGCAACAACGTTGAGTCGAAAATCCTTCGGATTAAGGAAATCATCATCATCACCAACATGGACCTCCATGCCATCAGAGAATAATTTCCTACTAGGAAAGAAAAATCCAACACAAACAACACCACATCATTTATGCTTTGCCTCAAATGAGATCCACACAGCCTCCGTGAGAATCTGCAGTGGAAAAATCTTGACCCAAAGAGATACAGAATCTTGGACAGCTCCAACTTCCATCAATGGAAATTGCTGAATGATAATTTTCATGGCATTGCAGGAAGAAAAACTCCCCAAGATGAATCGGAATCCAAAAATCAACAAAGAGGTTCAGTCCGGGATGAGCATCCTCCAGCGGTCAAGCGCCTCTCCCTAAAGAGAGGTGAGAGCTTCTCTCTTTAACTTGACCGATTGACTGAGAGCTCTTTCCTGATTCTATGAAGAATGCAATAAAATGCGATACTTGGTGTGAATTACATAATCCCGTGAATCATTGAGTCTTTGAACGCAAGTTGCACCCGAAGCCATTAGGCTGAGGGTATGTCTTCCTGGGTGTCACATGATCTGTCACCCTAAACCCTCTCCTACAAAACATTGTTGGGGGTGGGATACTATGTGGGTGGATGTTGGCCACCCGTGTACTTTGTTGTGGGCGGTTGGTTGAAAATATGAGGTATAGACGACACACAAAATGGCGATTGGTGGTTGTTAGACCCTTTCATTGTGTCATGCTCCATCGTTTGAGTTGCGTTGACGTAAGGATCTCACTCGACCCTTTAGTACTTGTCTATAAGAGACAATACTTTATTGCGACCCCAGGTTAGGTGGGGCTACCCGTTGAGTTTAAGCCTATCAATAAGCGGAGGAAAAGAAACTTACAAGGAATCCCTTAGTAATAGTGAGCGAACTAGGAAGAGCCCATCTTGAGAATCGGACAACAATGTTGCTCGAATTGTAGTCTGTAGAAGCATCCTCAGCGATGGACCAGGCCCAAGTCCCCTGGAAGGGGGCGCCGGATAG
>NC_080423.1:54193555-54231055 GCF_029873635.1 Malania oleifera
ACATGGTTAGTGCATGGCCTAGTATGTGTGGCTAGTACATGACATGACACGGCATGACATGGCACGACATGAAATGGTTAGTGCATGGCCTAGTATGTGTGGCCAGTACAAGACATGACACGACATGGCATGACAAGGCATGACAAGGTTACTGCATGGCCTATTGTGTGTGGCTAGCACATAACATGACATGACCCAGCATCGTTAGTGCATGGCCTAGTCTGTGTGGCTAGTAGACGACATAAGATGATACGACATGACACGGCAATACATGACATGACATGACATGGTTAGTGCATGACCTAGTGTGTGTGGCTAGTACATAACATAACACGACATGACATGACCTAGCATGGCATGACAAGGCATGGCATGGTTAGTGCATGGCCTAGAGTGTGTGGCAAGTACATGACATGACACGACATGACATGGTTAGTGCATCGCCTAGTGTGTGTGGCTAGTAGATGACACGATACGGCATAACATGGTTAGTGCATGGCCTAGTGTGTGTGGCTAGTAAATGACATGACACGACATGACATGGTATGACACGGCATGACAAGACATGGCATGGTATATTTAGTGCGTGGTCTAGTGTGTGTGGCTAGTACATGACATGACACGACATAACATGGTTAGTGCATCGCCTAGTGTGTGTGGCTAGTTCATGACATGATACGACATGACATGATTAGTGTATGGTCTAGTGTGTATGCCTAGTACATGACATGACACGACATGACATGGTTAGTGAATTGACTAGTGTGTGTGGCTAGTACATGACATGACACGGCATTGCATGACACGACATGGCATGGCATAGTTAGTGCATGGCCTAGTGTGTGTGGCTAGTACATGACATAACACGGCATGACATGGTTAGTGAATGGCCTAGTGTGTGTGGCTAGTACATGACATAACACAGCATTGCATGACATGACATGGCATGGTTAGTGCATGGCCTAGTATGCGTGGGTAGTACATGACACGAGATGATACGACATGACACAGCATGACATGACATGGCATGACATGGTTAATGCCTGACATAGTGTGCGTAGAAGGTATATGACATGACACAACATGACATAACACGACATGAGATGACACGGCATGCCATGGTTAGTGCATGGCCCAGTGTGTGTGGCTAGTATATGACATGAGATGATACAACATGTCATGGCAAGACATGACACGGCATGGCATGGTTAGGGTACGGCCATGTGTGTGTGGCTAATACATGATATGACACGACATGACATAACACGACATGACATGACACGACATGACATGGTTAGTGCATGACCTAGTGTGTATGGCTAGTACATGACATGACATTATATTACATGACACGACATGACATAATTAGTGCATCACATGGTTAGTGCATGTCCTAATGTGTGTGGCTAGTACATGACATGACACGTCATAGCATGACGTGGCTTGGCATGACACTGCATGGCATGGTTAGTGCATGGCCAAGTGTGTGATGTTAGTACACGACATGACACGACATGACATGGTTAGTGCTTGGCCTAATGTGTGCGGCTAGTACATGACATGATACGTCATGGCATGACACGGCATAGCATGACACGGCGTTGGATGGTTAGTGCATGGCCTAGTGTGTGTGGCTACTACATGACATGACAGGGCATGACATGACAGGGCATAGCATGACACGGCGTAGAATGGTTAGTGCATGGCCTAGTGTGTGCTGCTAAAAGATGATATGACACAAGATGACATGACCCGGCATGGCATGACACGACATGACATGACACGGCATGGAATGTTTAGTGCATGGCATAGTGTGTGTGGCTAGTACATGACATGACATGACACGGCATGACATGACATGGAATGACATGGTTAGTGCATGGCCTAGTGTGTGTGGCTAGTACATGACATGACACGACATGACATAGTTAGTGATTGGCCTAATGTGTGTGGCTAGTAGATGACATGGCACGACATTGCATGACACGACATGGCATGGCTAGTGTATGACCTAGAGTGTGTGGCTAGTATATGACATGACACGGCATAACATGACCCGACATGACATGGTTAGTGCCCGGCCTAGTGTGTGTGGCTAGTACATGACACGGCATGGCATGAATTGACCCGACATTATATGGTTAGTGCATGGCCTAGTGTGTGTGGCTAGTACATGACATGACATGACATTGCATGACACGACATGGCATGGTTAGTGTATGGCCTAGAGTGTTTGGCTAGTATATGACATGACACGGCATGACATGACAGGACATGACATGGTTAGTGCACGGCCTAGTGTGTGTGGCTAGTACATGACACGACACGGCATGAATTGACCCGGCATTTCATGGTTAGTGCATGGCCTAGCGTGTATGGCTAGTACATGACATGACACGGCATGACAAGGTTGGTGCATGACACGGTTAGTGTATGGCTTAGTGTGTATGGCTAGTACATGACATGGCACGACATTATATGACACGACATGACATAATTAGTGCATCATATGCTTAGTGCATGGCCTAATGTGTGTGGCTAGTACATGACATGACATGACATAGCATGACACAGCGTGGCATGACACTGCATGGTATGGTTAGTGCATGGCCTAGTGTGTGTGGTTAGTACAGGACATGACACGACATGACATGGCACGGCATGACATGGTTAGTGCTTGGCCTAGTGTGTGTGGCTTGTACATGACATGACACAACATGGCATCACACGGCATAGCATGACGCGGCGTGGAATGGGTAGTGCATGGCCTAGTGTGTGTGGCTACTATATGACATGATAGGGCATGACATCACACGGCATAGCATGATGCGGCGTGGAATTGTTAGCGCATGGCCTAGTGTGTGCGGCTAGAACATGATATGACACAGCATGACATGACCCGGCATGGCATGACACGACACGACATGACACGGCATGACATGGTTAGTGCACGGCCTAGTGTGTGTGTGTCTAGTACATGACACGACACCGCATCAATTGACCCGGCATTACATAGTTAGTGAATGGCCTAGTGTGTGTGGCTAGTACATGACATGACACGACATTACATGATTAGTGAATGGCCTATTGTGTGTGGCTAGTACATGACATGACAGAGCATTGCATGACACGACATGGCATGGTTAGTGTATGGCCTAGAGTGTGTGTATATGACATGGCACGGCATGACATGACACGACACGACACGACATGACACGGCATGATATGGTTAGTTCACGGCCTAGTGTGTGTGGCTAGTACATGACACGACACGGCATGAATTGACCCAGCATTACATGGTTAGTGCATGGCCTAGTGTGTGTGGCTAGTACATGACATGACACGGCATGACAAGGTTGGTGCATGACATGGTTAGTGTATGGCCTAGTGTGTGTGGATAGTACATGACATGACATGACATTACATGACATAGTTAGTGCATCACATGGTTAGTGCATGGCCTAATGTGTGTGGCTAGTACATGACATAACACGACATGGCATGACACTGCATGGCATGGTTAGTGCATGGCCTAGTGTGTGTGGTTAGTACACGACATGACACGACATGACATGGCACGGCATGACATTGTTAGTGCTTGACCTTGTGTGTGTGGCTTGTACATGACATGACACGACATGGCATTACACGGCATAGCATGACGCGACGTGGAATGGTTAGTGCATAGCTTAGTGTGTGTGGCTACTACATGACATGACAGGGCATTAGATCACACGGCATAGCATGACACAGCGTGGAATTGTTAGTGCATGGCCTAGTGTGTGCGGCTAAAACATGATATGACACGACATGACATGACCCGGCATGGCATGACACGACATGACATGACACGGCATGATATGGTTAGTGCACGGCCTAGTGTGTGTGGCTAGTACATGACACGGCACGACATGAATTGGCCCGGCATTACATAGTTAGTGCATGGCCTAGTGTGTGTGGCTAGTACATGACATGGCACGGCATGACATGGTTAGTGAATGGCCTAGTGTGTGTGGCTAGTACATGACATGACACGGCATTGCATGACACGGCATGGCATAGTTAGTGTGTGGCCTAGAGTGTGTGGCTAGTATATGACATGACACGACACGACATGAAATGACATGACATGACATGACATGACATGACACGACATGACATGGTTAGTGCACGGCCTAGTGTGTGGGGCCAGTAGATGACACGGCATGGCATGAATTGACCTGGCATTACATGGTTAGTGCATGGCCTAGTATGTGTGGCTAGTACATGACGTGACTCGGCATGACAAGGTTGGTGCAGGACATAGTTAGTGTATGGCCTAGTGTGTGTGGCAAGTGCATGACCTGACATGGCTTTGCATGAGACGACATGGTATGACATGGCATGGCATGCCACAACATAGCATGGTTAGTGCATGTGTGTGGCTAGTACATGACATGACATGACATGGCATGACACGACATGACATGGTTAGTGCATGGGCTAGTGTGTGTGGCTAGTACATGACTTGACATTGCACGACTTTACACAGAATGGCATGACACGACTTGGCATGGTTAGTGCATGGCCTACTGTGTCACAATCTGGTCATTTTTCCATAAATTTTTTTTTTATAATAATATCAATATCACATATTGCATATTCCAGCTCAGCAGGTCACAATCCACCTGGGCCCGTGGGCACCAGGGAAATATTAGAATATAAAGCAGAAGCCCTAGCAGCAGAAAATATACAAACATGTACATCTCAATACCATATACCACAATATACCAGAGTTACTACAATCACTGTATTTTCATATATACATTCCCACAAAATCTAACTATTCCTACAAAACTTACCCTTCAAAAAGGGCAGATAGACCATACTATATCAGCGGGGCTTTTCCCGCTCTCCTATCCGAGGCTCCTAAAAAGTTAATAAGATTTAGGGGTGAGACACCTCTCAGTAAGGGAAATAAACTAATACTAGTGTGTGGCAACATGAGTATCTCATGTTCTACATATACCATACATATCATATTCAGTACTATTTATCAAATCTAGGAAAACATATGCATATCAAAACATGGCAGAACATACTGCTTTTCATAAACATTTCTCATCTCATATCATAATAATAATAACATAAAAACAATCCTGGTAGGTTAGCTGGCTGTTATCATGTATTACCCCCACATGACTGGGTTGTGTGGCTGGAAGGCGGGACCTGACAATGATTGGCCGACCACTGCCAAGTCAAACAGTAGTTTTTAGGTCCGATGGGTCTACCCAGACTGGTCCGTACACCAGGGGCGATAACAGCACACTTCTTGAAAATAACCACATCAACCATCCAATCTCACACCACTCCATACAGCAGCGTTAACACAGATATCATGATCATGAGGACCATGGACACATAGCAACGGTACCGTGCAAGTGCTAGCCTAGACCAAGCCAACCAGGTTCTGATATCATATACATATACTAATATCGTGATACATAGATATCTCATATCAATAATTATCAAATCAATCATATCATTTTTCAAATACACATATTTCATGAAAATCATCGGCCCGTACACCGGAATTACACATTTTATCATAGTTCAGCCCGTACGCCGGTAAATCACATAGCACAGCCAGTACGCCGGCAAATCACATAGCTCGGCCCATACGCCGGCAAATCACATAGCACAACCCGTACGCTGGCAAATCTTATCCACATAGCACGGCCCATACGCCGGCAAATCACATATACATATAAAAATATCTCGGCCCGTACACCGGTTTTCCCATCATAAAAACCCGTGCCATAATCACATTCCCAGAAAATAGTTTTTCATACATTTTATACTCATGCCACACTGAACAAATTTTCCATATATTCAACATATCATCATTTAAACAGTATTTTCCAAATATAAATCATATATATAAATATATTTATTTTTCCTGAAACCAGATGCTACATATATATACATGCATTTTCTAAAAAAAAAAAATTAGCTTAGTTTATCCCCTTACTTGATTCCTGAAAAGCCCCTAAGAAAATTTTCCCCGTACCCACAAGGTTCTCAACTCAACACCCTGAAAATAAAAACTCGCAGAATTAAAGTTCAGTATTTTCGTACGTACAACATTTCCTATAACTACCACAAAGTCAAATTTGGCTTAAAAAGCCTTACCTCAACTTAGGAATGATTCCCAACGTTCCCAATCAACACCCCTGGAAATGAAAACTCAAAGTATTAAACTTTAATATTTCATCGCGTATAACACTTTTCTCAACTGTCACAACTTCAAATTTAACTTAAAAAGCCTTACCTCAACTTAGGGATGATTTCCAAATTGCTTTCTCCAACGATCTGCTCCGGCAGATTTGTAGAGAACTTTGCCAGGAGCGTCGTGGTGACTTCGGTTTGTCAATCCGGCGTAAAATTGGCCCAGAATCGAAGAGAAAGAGTCGTAGGAGAGAGAGAGAGAGAGAGAGCACTTCCAAAAAAATCTAAGAAAGCTTCTTGAAGAAGCTTGCACACTATTATGTATATATATATATATATATATATATATATATATATTAATATCATACTAAACATGAATTAAAGTAAAGCTTCTTGAAGAAGCTTTCACACTTTATATATATATATATACCTTTAACCTATATATTAAATGTATATCATAATAACTTACTTATATTTATATATGTATACATATATATATATATATATACATGTTTCAACATTTATATATATATATATATATTCCTTATCATACTATTCATTTTACTTGTTAATTTCATTAATTTATTTTATTTTATTATTTTATCATTATTATTATTATTTTTAAATTTAATTTTTCCCGGTTACTACGTACTGTGTGTGGCTAGTACATAACATGACACGGCACGACATGACACGGCATCACAAGACATGACAAGGCATGGTTAGCGCATGGCCTAGTGTGTGTGGCTAGTATATGACATGAGATGATACGACATGACACGACATGACATGACACAACATGACACGGTTAGTGAATGGCCTAGTGTGTGTGGCTAGTACATGACATGACACAGCATTGCATGACACAGCATGGCATGACACGGCATGGCACGGTTAGTGTATGGCGTAGTGTGTGTCGCTATTACATGACATGATACGACATGACATGGTTAGTGCGTGGCCTAGGGTGTAGGGCTTGTACATGACATGGCACGGCATGACATGACACGTCATGACATGGTTAATGCATGGCCTAGTGTGTGTGGCAAGTGCATGACATGACATGGCATGGCATGACACGACATGGTATGACATGGCATGGCATGCCACGACATAGCATGGTTAGTGAATGGCCTAATGTGTGTGGCTAGTACATGAAATGACACGGCATGGGATGACACGACATAACATGGTTAGTGCATGGCCTAGTGTGTGTGGCTAGTACATGACATGACCCAGCATGGCATGACGCAGAAACGCATGACACGAAAAGGCATGGTTAGTGCATGACCTAGTGTGTGTGGCTAGTATATAACAAGACACGGCATGACATGACACGACAACACATGACACGACAAGGCATGGTTAGTATGTGTGGCTAGTACATGACATGAAATGATACGACATGACACAGCATGACATGGTTAGTGCATGACCCAGTGTCTCTAGCCAGTATGTGACATGACACGATATGATATGACACGGCATGAGATGACACAGCAAGGCATGGTTAGTGCATGGCCCAGTGTGTGTGGCTAGTATATGCCAAGAGATGATAGGACATGACACGGCATGGCATGGTTAGGGTATCGCCTAGTTTGTGTGGCTAGTACATGACATGACACGACATTACATAACACGGCTTGACATGACATGCATGACATGGTTAGTGCATAGCCTAATGTGTGTGGCTAGTACATGACGTGACACGACATAGCATGACACGGCGTGGCATGACGCTGCATGGCATAGTTAGTGCATGACCTAGTGTGTGTGGCTAGTACACATCATGACACGACATGAAATGACACAGCATAACATGGTTAGTGCATGGCCTAGTGTGTGTGGCTAATACATGACATGACACGGAATGGCATCACAAGAATATAGCATGACGCGACGTGGAATGGTCAGTGCATGGCCTAGTGTGTGTGGCTACTACATGACATGACACTGCATGTCAGGACACAGATTGACATCACACAGCATGACATGGTTAGTGCACGACCTAGTGTGTGCGGCTAACACATGATATGACACAACATGACATGACCCGACACGGCATGACACGACATGACATGACATGGCATGACATGCTTAGTGCATGGCCTAGTGTGTGTGGCTAGTACATGACATGACACGACATGACATGGTTAGTGCATGGCCTACTATGTGTCGCTAGTACATGACATGACATAACATCACATGACACAACATGACATGGTTAGTGCATGGCCTAGTGTGTGTGGCTAGTACAAGACATGACACGAAATGACATGACACGGCATGGCATAGTTAGTGCATGGCCGAGTGTGTGTGGCTAGTACATGACATGACACGGCATGACATGGTTTGTGAATGACCTAGTGTGTGTGGCTAGTACATAACATGACACAGCATTGCATGACACAGCATGGCATGGTTAGTGTATAGCCTAGAGTGTGTGGCTAGTATATGACATGACACGACATGGCATGACATGACATGCCATGACATGGTTAGTGCATAGCCTAGTGTGTGTGGCTTGTAAATGACATGACACGGCATGACATGGTTAGTGCATGGCCTAGTGTGTGTAGCAAGTGCATGACATGACATGGCTTGGCATGACACAACATGGTATGACATGGCATGGCATCCACAACATAGCATGGTTAGTGCATGGCCTAGTGTGTGTGGGAAGTACATGACATGACACGACATGGCATTACACAACATGAATTGGTTAGTGCATGGCCTAGTGTGTGTGGCTAGTACATGACATGACATGGCATGGCTTGACACGGAATGGCATTACGTGACAAGGCATGGTTAGTGCATGTCCTACTGCGTGTGGCTAGTACATAACATGACACAGCATAACCTGACATGGCACGACATGACCGGCTTGACATGACATGACAAGGCATGGTTAGTGCATGGCCTAGTGTGTGTGGCTAGTATATGGCATGAGATGATACGACATGACACGACATGACATAACACGACATGACATGGTTAGTGAATGGCCTAGTGTGTGTGGCTAGTACATGACATGACATAGCATTGCTTGACACGGCATGACATGACACAGCATGGCATCGTTAGTGTATGGTCTAGTATGTGTGGCTAGTACATGACATGACACGGCATGACATGACACGACATGACATGACACCCAATAACATGACACGGCATGACATGGTTAGTGCATGGCCTACAGTCTGTGGCTTGTACAGGACATGGCACGGCATGACATGACACGTCATGACATGGTTAGTCCATGGATTAGTGTGTGTGGCAAGTGCATGACATGGCATGGTACAACTTGGCATGGCATGCCACGACATAATATAGTTAGTGCATGGCCTAGTGTGTGTGGCTAGTACATGACGTGACACGGCATGGCATGACATGACATGACATGGTTAGTACATGGCCTTATGTGTGTGGCTAGTACTTGATATGACACGGCATGACACGACACGACATGGCTTGGTTACTGCATGGCTAGTACATGACATGACACGACATGATATGGCATGGCATGACATGACACGGCATGACATGACACGACATGACATGATACAACATGGAATGACATGACATGAAATGGTTAGTGCATGGCCTAATGCGTATGGCTGGTACATGATATGAGATGATAAGATATAACACGACATGACATGACATGGCATGACATGACACGACATGACAGACATAGCATGACATGACACGACATGACATGGTTAGTCAATGACCTAGTGCGCGTGGCTAGTACATGACATGACACGACCTGACATAACACGGTATGGCATGACACTGCATGACATGATAGGGCAAGGCATGACCCGTAATAGCATGACACGGCATGGCATGACACGAAATTACATGACAAGACTTGGCATGACACGAGATGTGTGTGCGGCTAGTTCATCACATGTGATGATACGACATGACACGACAAGACATGACTCAGCATGACATGACACCACATGACATGGTTAGTGTATGACTTAGTGTGTGTGGCTAGTACATGACATGACATGACGTGACATGACACGGATTAACATAACCAAGCATGGCATGGTTAATGCATGGCTTTGTGTGTGTAGCTAGTACATGACATGACATGGCTTGGCATGACCCAACATGGTATGACATGGCATGACATGCAGAACATAGCGTGGTTAGTGCATGGCCTAGTGTGTGTGGGTAGTACATGACATGACACGACATGGCATGTCACGACATGACATGGTTAGTGCATGACCTAGTGTGTGTGGCTAGTACATGACATGACATGGCATGGCTTGATACGGAATGGCATTATGCGACATGGCATGGTTAGTGCATGGCCTATTGTGTGTGGCTAGTACATAACATGACACGGCATGACATGACATGGCACGACATGACACGGCATGACATGACACGACAAGGCGTGGTTAGTGCATGGCCTAGTGTGTGTGGCTAGTATATGGCATGAGATGATACGACATCACATGACATGCCATGACACAACATGACAGGGTTAGTGAATGGCCTAATGTGTGTGTCTAGTACATGACATGACACAACATTGCATGACATGGCATGGCATGACACAGCATGGCATGGTTAGTGTATGGCCTAGTGTGTGTGGATACTACATGATATGACACGACACGACATGACACCCAATAACATGACACGGCATCACATGGTTAGTGCATGGCCTAGGGTGTGTGGCTTGTACATGACATGGCAAGGCATGGCATGACATATCATGAAAAGGTTAGTGCATGCATTTGTGTGTGTGGCAAGTGCATGACATGGCGTGGCATGGCATGACATGACATGGTAGGACATGGCAAGGCATGCCACGACATAGCATGGTTAGTGCATAGCCAAGTGTGTGTGGCTAGTACATGACATGACATGGCATGGTATGACATGACCTGACATGGTTAATGCATGGCCTTGTGTGTGTGGCTAGTACATGACATGACATGGCATGGCATGACACGACAAGGTATGGTTTGTGCATGGCCTACTATGTATGGCTAGTACATAACATGAGACGGCATGACATGACACGACAATGCATGGTTAGTGTATGGCCCAGTATGTGTGGCTAGTACATGACATGAGATGATACGACATGACACAACATGACATGACACAGCGTGACATAGTTAGTGCATAACCTAGTTTGTGTAGCGAGTATATGACATGACACGGCATGAGATGACATGGCATGGCATGGTTAGTGCATGGCCTAGTGTGTGTGGCTAGTATATGACATGAGATGATACGACATGTAATGGCATGACATGACACAGCATGGCATGACACGACATGACATGGTTTGGGTATGGCCTAGTGTGTGTGGCTAGTACATGACATGACATGACATGACGTGACATGACGTGGTTAGTGCATGGCCTAGTGTGATTGGCTAGTACATGACATGACACAGCATGACATGACACGGCAAGACATGGTTAGTGCATGGCCTAGTGTGTGTGGCTAGTACAAGACATGACATGGCATGGCATAGTTAGTGCATGGCCTAGTGTGTTTGGCTAGTACATGACATGACACAACATGACATGGTTAGTGAATGACCTAGTGTGTGTGGCTAGTACATGACATGTGACGGCATTGCATGATAGGCCATGGCATGACACGACATGGCATGGTTAGTGTATGGCCTAGTGTGTGTGGCTAGTATATGACACGATACAGCATGACATGACACGACACGACATGACATGACAGGGCATGACATGGTTACTACGTGGCCTAGTGTGTGTGGCTAGTACATGGCATGACACGACATGAAATGACATGGCATGGCATGGTTAGTGCAAAGCCTAGTGTTTGTGGCTAGTACATGACATGACACAACATGACAAGGTTGGTGCATGACATGGCTAGTGTATGGCCTAGTGTGTGTGGCAAGTGGTTGACATGACCTGGCTTGGCATGACACGATATGGCATGGCATGCCACAACATAGCACGGTTAGTGCATGGCCTAGTGTGTGTGGCTAGTACATGAGATGACATGGTTAGTGCATGGCCTAGTGTGTGCGGCTAGTACATGACATGACATGGCATGGCTTGACATGGAATGGCATGGGACGACATGGCATGGGACGACATGGCATGGTTAGTGCATGGCCTACCGTGTATGGTAGTACATAACATGACACGATACGACATGACATGGCACGACATGACACGCTATGACATGACACGACAAGGCATGGTTAGTGCATGGCCTAGTGTGTGTGGCTAGTATATGGCATGAGATGATACGACATGACACGACATGACATGACACGGCATGACATGGTTAGTGAATGGCCTAGTGTGTGTGGCTAGTGCATGAAATGACACGGCATTGTATGACACGACACGACATGACACAGCATGACATGGTTAGTGTATGGCTTAGTGTGTGTGGCTAGTACATGACATGACACGGCATGACATGAAACGACATGACATGACATGACATAACATGACACGACATGACATGGTTAGTGCATGGCCTACTGTGCGTGATAAGTACATGACATGACACGACATGAGATGACACTACTTGACATGGTTAGTGCATGGCCTAGGTTGTGTGGCTTGAACATGACATGGCACTCCATGACATGACACGTCATGACATGGTTAGTGCATGGCCTAGGGTGTGCGGAAAGTGCATGGCATGACATGGCATGGTATCACACTGCATCGTATGACATGGCATGGCATGCCACGACATAGCATGGTTAGTGCATAGGCTAGTGTGTGTGGTTACTACATGGCATGACACAGCATGCCATAACACGACATGACACGGCATGCCATGACACGACATGACAAAGTTAGTGCATAGCCTAGTGTGTGTGGCTAGTACATGACATAACACGGCATGGCATGACACGGAATGACATGACACGACAAGGCTTGGTTAGTGCATGACCTAGTCTGTGTGGCTAGTACATAACATAACACGGCATGACATGACACGGCACGACATGACACGACATGGCATGACAACATAGGGCATGGTTAGTGCATGACCTAGTATATGTGGCTAGTACATGACATGAGATGATACGACAAGACACGGCATGACATGACACGGCATGGCATGGTTTCTGCATGGCCCAGTGTGTGTGGCTAGTTTAGGACATGAGATGATACGACATGTCATGGCATGACATGACACGCCATAGCATGACACAACATAGCAAGGTTAGCGTATGGCCTAGTGTGTGTGGCTAGTACATGATATGACATGACATGACATAACACGGCATGACATGACACATGAGACCACATAACATGGTTAGTGCATGACCTAGTGTGTGTGGCTAGTACATGACATGACACGACATTATATGACACGACATGACATGATTAGTGGGTGATGTGGTTAGTGCATGGCCTAATGTTTGTGGCTAGTACATGACATTACACGGCATAGCATGACACGGTGTGGCATGACACTACATGGCATTGTTAGTGCATGGCCTAGTGTGTGTGGCTAGTACACGACGTGACACGACATGACATGACACAGCATGACGTGGTTAGTGCATGGCCTAGTGTGTGTGGCTAGTACATGACATGACACGGCATGGCATGACATGGCATAGCATGACGCGGCGTTGAATGGTTAGTGCATGGTCTAGTGTGTGTGGCAACTACATGGCATGACACGGCATGACATGACACGACATGACATCACACGGCATGACATGGTTAGTGCTTGACCTAGTGTGTGCAGCTAATACGTGATATAACTTGGCATGGCATGACACGACATGGCATGTTTAGTGCATGTCCTAGTGTGTGTGGCTAGTACATGACATGACGCGATATGACATTGTTAGTGCATGGCCTAGTGTGTGTGGCTTGTACATGACATGACACCACATGATATGACACGACATGACATGGTTAGTGCATGACCTAGTGTGTGTGGCTAGTACATGACATGGTTAGTGCATGGCCTAGTGTATGTGGCTAGTACATGACACGGCGTGGAATGGTAAGTGCATGGCCTAGTGTGTGTGGCTACTACATGATATGAAACAGCTTGACATGACAGAGCATGACATGATTAGTGCGTGACATGGTTAGTGCATGGCCTAGTGCGTGTCGCTAGTACATGACATGACACAGCACGGCACGGCATGATTAGTGCGTGGTCTAGTGTGTGTGGCTAGTACATGGCATAACACGGCATGACATGACACGACATGAGATGGTTAGTGCATGGCCTAGTGTGTGTGGCTAGTAAATGACATGACACGACATGGCATGGTTAGTGCACGGCATGGTTAGTGCATGGCCTAGTGTGTGTGGCTACTACATGTCATAACACGACATGACATGACATCACAGGACATCACATGACATGGTTAGTGTATGGCCTAGTATGTGTGGATAGTACATGACATGACACGGCATGACATGACACAACATGGCATGGTTAGTGCATGGCCTAGTGTGTGTTGCTAGTACATGACATGAGATGATAGGACATGACATGACTCGGCCTGACATCACACGGAAAATCATGACACGGCATGGCCTAGTGCATATATACTACATACCGCTGCCTACTTTCCATGCACACGCTAGCGATCAACATTTAACTATGGCCTAGTGTGTGTGGCTACTTCATGACATGGCCAAGTTTGTGTGGCTACTACATGGCATGACATGGCTTAGTGCATGGTCTATTGTGTGTGGCTACTACATGGCATGACATGGCTTAGTGCATGGCCTATTGTGTGTGGCTACTACATGACATGACATAACATGACACGACCTAGTGCATGGTTAGTGCATGACCTAGTGTATGTAGCTACTACATGACATGGCATGACATGACATGGCTTATAGCTACTATATGACACGGCATGGCATGGTTAGTGCATGGACATGATATGAGATGATATGATATGATACGGCATGACATGACATGACATGATATGACACGACATGGCTTGGTTAGTACATGGCCTAGTGTGTGTGGCTAGTACGTGACATGACATGACACGACATGACATGACATAGTATGGCATGGGTAGTGCATGGCCTAGTGTGTGTGGCTGGAAAATGGCATGAGATGAGATGATACGACATGAAATGACATAACATGACACCAAATTACATGGCATGGTCAGTGCATGGACATGACGTGAGATGATACGACTTGACATGGCATGACATGACAAGATACGACATGGCATGGTTAGTGCATAGCCTAGTATGTGTGGCTAGTACATGACATGAGATGGCATGACATGACACAGCATGACATGACATGACACAGTATGGCATGGTTAGTGCATGGCCTAGTGTGTGTTGCTTGTACATGGCATAAGATGAGATGATATGACATGAAACGGCATGACATGACATGGCATGGTTAGTGAGATGAGATGAGATGATACGACATGACACGGTATGGCATGACACGGCATGGCACATGGCATGACATAACATGGCATGACATGACATGTCATGACATAGTATGGCATGACATGACATGGTATGGCACATAGCATGACACAACATGGCATGACACGACATGACATGACACGGTATGGAGTGACACGACAAGACATGACACGACATGGCATGGTTAGTGCATGGCCTAGTGTGTGTGGCTAGTACATGACATGAGATGATACGCCATGATACGGCATGACATGACACGACATGGCATGGTTAGTGTATGGCCTAGTGTGTGTGGCTAGTACATGATAGGACACTATAAGAAATGACATGGCATGACATGGTTAGTGCATGGCCTAATGCGTGTGGCTAGTACATGAGATGAGCTGATATGACATGACACTACATGACATGGTTAGTGCATGGCCTAGTGTGTGTGGCTAGTAGATGACATGACATGCAAGGCGTGACATAACATGGCATGGTTAGTGCATGGCCTAGTGTGTGTAGTTAGTAGACATGACACGGCATGACATAGTTAGTGCATGGCCTAGTATGTGTGGCTAGTACATGACATGACATGACATGGCATGACATGACATGGCAGGGTTAGTGCATGGCCTAGTGTGTGTTGCTAGCATATGATATGATACCACATGACATCACATGGCATGACATCATACGGCATGGCATGGTTAGTGCATGGCCTTTTGTGTGTGGCTAGTACATGACATGAGATGATATGACTTGACACAACATGGCATCGCACGACATGACATGACACCGCATGACATGGTTAGTGCATGACCTATTGTGTGTGGCTAGTACATGAGATGACACGGCATGGTATAACATGACATGGCATGATTAGTGTATGGCCTAGTGTATGTGGCAAGTGTATGACATGACACGTCATGACATGACACGACAAGACATGACACGACTTGATATGGTTAGTGCATGGTGTCATGGACCCCCAAAATGGGACTCAAGTAAGGGTCGTGTCTCACTCAATGAGAGCTCTCCCTCGACAATTCAGCCAAATCTCATACGTTCAAGCCTGCAAGCACGAGCACCAGGTGAGTCTCAATACTCAAGGAAAACAAGGAACAATAGGATTTCACACGAGCAATATATTCTTATACACCGAATAAGAGTATACAATCCAAGGAAACAAAACACCACAATGAAAAGAGCTACTTGTATTATTCAACTACAAGAGAATCACCATGCAAACGATAACATA
This sequence comes from Malania oleifera, assembly GCF_029873635.1. Classification (NCBI taxonomy): domain Eukaryota; kingdom Viridiplantae; phylum Streptophyta; class Magnoliopsida; order Santalales; family Ximeniaceae; genus Malania; species Malania oleifera. The sequence goes on from NC_080423.1 coordinate 54,210,443, forward strand.
GATAATCATATATTCATTCTAAATCCCTAGAGAATACAATTGTAGCAGTATCTCTCTCTCCCTTTTCCCCATTACATTGTCACTCCCTAACATCCTCCCCCACTCATTTTATTGACGTCCTCGTCAATGTGTTGTAAAAGGCCTTCTCACTCTTCTGATGTTGAAGTTGATGTCGTTGTCTTCGAATTTTTGAAATCTTCATTCTTTTGTATGGCATGCTGAAGGTTTTCTGTCTTTTCCCAACTATTTTCTTCTTCCCCCAACCCCAGCCACTGAACCAGAAATTGTTGTTGTTGACGACCATCTGCATTGACGAATCTGTCTGCAATGATCTCCTGGACATCTTTGTTTACAAGCTACCTTCTGGAAATTGTTGATCTCCTTAGCTTTTGTCGTTGTGGATCTACTTCATCTATGTGGAATGGCTTTAAATTGATTACATGAAACACGGGATGGGTTGGACGTCTTTGGCTTTTCATCCACTTGGGTTGTTCAAGTCGATAAGATGCAAGTCCCACCTTCTCGATCACTCTGATTAGACCTTCGTAATGGTGTAACAACCTTTTATCCTTGCCGCGAAGAAAGCGAAATGTCTCTGGAGGCACTTTTACAAGAACTAGATCTCCAGCTTCAAATTGTTGTGGTCGTCTCCCTTTGTTAGCCCATTTCTTCATGTGCTTCAATGCTTTTTCTAACTGAGCTCGGGTGACTTCAATGTTTTGCAACCAATTGTTCGTGAATTGGTATGCTTTCGAGAAATTTCCTTTGTATGCACCATCCAGAGTGTGCGGGAGAGTCGGTTGTTGACCTGTCACAATCTCAAAAGGACTTTTATTAGTCGTAGAAGATTTCATAGAATTAAAACAGAATTGTACCGTGTCCAGTAAACTAACCCAATTCTTTTTATTGGAGTTAACAAAATGTCGCAAGTATTCTTCCAGCATCCTATTAAAACATTTGGTTTGACCATCTGTCTGTGGGTGATAGCTGGTGGACAAATTAAGGTTTGAACCCATCAAGCAAAAGAGTTCACCCCAAAATCCCCCCATAAATCTAACATCCCTATCACTGATTAGGCTTTTTGGAACACCCCAATATTTCACCACATGCTTGAAGAATAGCTGAGCTATCTTCTTTGCTGAACATGGCTTCGAGACTGGTACGAAAGTTGCATACTTTGAGAACTGGTCAATCACCACCAAAATTGTGTCATAGTCCTCTACTCTTGGCAACGAGGAAATGAAGTCCAAAGAGACACTCTCCCATGGCCTGGCAGGAACTAGCAATGGCTCCAATAAAGTTAAGGTCTTTTTCTTTCTACCTTGTCTTATTGACAGATCAAGCAAGTTTTGGTATAACTCATCACATCATCTTGCATATTTGGCCAATAGTACCCCTGTGTAATCAATGCATGAGTTATTCGCCATCCCGGATGACCAGACCACAATGTATCATGGCACTCTTTTAGTAAGGTTTTCCTTAAGTTACCAGCTTAATTTGGGCACATAGACTCTCATGTCTTTAGTCATTATCAGTCCATCTTCTACTCAAAATTGTCGTGTCTTTCCTTCTTCTATTAGTTTGCTCAGTGACTGCGCTTGCTGGTCTGTACTTAAATGTTCCCTGATAAGATTCTTCAAAGGTAATGCCACCCTACTAGTTAATAGATGACTGATGAGTTTCAGCTAGCTTCTCCTGCCAACGGGCTTGTTTTGAAGTTAGTCTAGGTTGAAACAAGAGGTGAGTAACTGCAACATTATCGGTTTTTACCACAAATTTGGACCCCAAGAGATAGTGCATCCACACCCAAAGACAGTGTACCACTACAAAAAGCTCTTTTTCCTGTGTTGTATAGTTCCGTTCGGCACCCGATAATTTTCTACTTTCAAAAGCAACTGGATGCCCTTCCGGAAGAAGAACTCCCCCTAATGCAAAGTTAGAGGCATCTACTTGTACTTCAAATGGCTTTGTCACATTAAGAAGGATTAGCATGGGATCTCCTACAATCTTTCCCTTTAATTCAAAAAATGCTGATTGGCACTCTTCTATCCACCCCCATGGTACCCCCTTCCTCAGTAAATTTGTTAACGATACAACTCTTCTAGAGTACCCCTCTATAAATTTTCGATAGTAGTTGACTAGGCCCAATAAAGATCGCAGTTCTCTAATGGATGTAGGTGCTCGCCACTCATTGATGGTTTGTACTTTAGTTAAATCCATCAGTATCTAGCCCTCCTCAATGATATGCCCCAAGAATTTAATACGCTTTTGAGCGAAAGCACACTTCTCCCCTTTTACATACAACTGATTTTCTTTGAGTTTTTGAGAAACCTTCCGAAGGTGATCTTCATGTTCTTCTAAGGATGCACTGAAAACTATTATGTCATCAAGGTAAACAACCACAAACTGATAAAGGTAGTCCCGAAAAACCTGATTCATAAGAGAACAAAACGTAGCAGGTGCATTTGTTAGCCCAAAAGGCATGACAAGGAATTCAAATGCTCCATATCGGGTGACACAAGTGGTCTTTGGTTTATTTCCCTCTTCAATGCACACTTGATGATATCCTGATCTCAAGTCCAGTTTAGTGAAATATTTAGCTGTACTTAACTTGTCAAAAATATCAGCAAAGTGGAATGGAATACTTGTTGTAAACCGTCACCTTATTAAGAGCACGATAATCTACACACAAGTGCAAACTACCATCTTGTTTCTTCTGGAATAACACTGGAGCCCCAAAAGGTGCTTTTGAAGGATGGATGAACCCTGCTACAATAAGATCATTCAGTTGCCTTCTAAGTTCAGCTAATTCGATGACACCATTCGACAAGGGGCACATGCTGGCCACTTTACTCCTAGAAAAAGCTCAATTTCGTGGTCAATCTGTCATCGAGGTGGTAAAACCCTAGGTAGCTGTTCTGGGATTACCTCTTTGAACTCTTCTAAAACTTCCTTAATCTGAACTGGATATTTTCCTATCTCTTCATCTTTTGAGACTATCGTAGAACCATGAAAGAAGGTTCTCTTTTTTTTACTCCCTTTTTGAATTGGAGGGCTAAAAGCAACTTCCTCTCATTGAAATTGTTGTAGGCTGCGGGGACCGCACAAGGTGTACTTCCCATTATCACAAGACAATCCGCAGCTGGGATCAGCATTGAGCGTGTCACTTTAAGAAAATCTATCCCCAATACCATGTCAAAGTCATCGAGGGGTGCCACGGTGAAATCAATTGTTCTAGACCATGACCCCATTTGGCATGCCACTTTAGGTGCCACCCCCACCATAGTTAATGCTTGAGAATTCACTGCTTTTAACTTGCCCACATCCTTATTTACTTGTAATTCTAATCGTTAAGCTTTAGAATTAGCAATGAAATTATGGGTGGCCTCTATATCAATCATGGCCTTGATTTTCCTTCCATTCACAAGTATATCAATGTACATTAACCCCTTCTCTTGAGGCTTGTTGGTAACTACTTGGCGCTCTAATTACCCAAAAAATATCAATGCTCCCACCATATTCTGTTGTTCTTCTAGGGTTTTTGTCAGGGTTTCGGTTTCCCCTCAAAGGGCCTTTAAAGAATTCAAAGCTTTTCATTTAGGGCACTCCACCACTTAAATCAGTCCCATGCAAAGAAAACAAGAGACCGGTCGACGCTCTCCACCCCCCGTTCATCCGCCCCTCCACTCCTTATTCATGGGCGCTCTTTTATCTTTCCAAGAGTTATTTGTCTCCCTATCCCTTCCCCCATTTGTGGGCTTATACACTTTACTGGGCCTGGAATCATTATTGGTGGACGTAGGGAAATTTTGCTTCCCAGAATTGTTTGAAAAATCATCCAACCATTCACCAGCAGCAAGGGCATTAGAGAGATCACTGACACCTTGCTGATGCAGTTCATTCCTTGGCCATGTCTTTAAATCCCGAAGAAAATGAAACAGTCTATCTGATTTGGTCATGTCTATGATGTCCAACATCAAGGCTTGGTATTCTCGTACATAACTCCTTATTGAGCCAGTTTGTTGCAATTCCATTACTTTGCACTTTGCTATTTACTCCATATTTTCTTTATAGAATCGAATCTTCAACACATGTTTCAACCCCTCCCACGTGTTAATAACACATATATTGTGTTGAATATCATTCCATTTAGTTCTCCACCACAATTTTGCATCCCCAACCAGGTATACTGTTGCCATATTTACCCGGTCCACTTCTAGATCCACTCGTGAGCACGTGAAGTAGTGCTCCATATCAAAGAAGAAATTGTCCAGCTCCTTTGCATCTCACATACCCCCAAAACTTTTAGGTTCCGGTACCTTCAATTGAAAACCCTCACTTGGATTTACAACCGGCCTTCAAACTATCTATGCCACTGCATTCACTTTCACCGTTATCTTTTGTAAATCCCTCTGCACCTGATCCATAGCGCACCTGATCCATAGCACTTTGGACATTGCCCATCTCCTTCAAATCTTCCTTCAAAGTAGTAATAGACTCCTTAATATCTTCTGCGAGGAAATCAAAATTATCTGTTAGCTCCCGTAAGAGGGCCTCAAGCTCTATTGGCTCTCCCCATTGGGACGAAAGAGATGGCAATATGCCCTCAATATGTTCCAGCCTACTCTCAAAGGCTTCCAAATGCTCAATACTCTTCTGGAAGGCCTTAAGCTCTCTTGGCCTTTTCTCCAAGGATTTCACACATGGAACGAATTTTTCAAGTTCCTCAAGTCTCTCTCCAAATTTTGATACCCCATAGATAGTTTCCTTAGGTTTTCTTCAGCGGCCTCAAGCTCTGTTGCCACGCCTTTCTCCTTTATCAATGTTGCCACCAACCCTTGGAGTTCACCGCACGTTGTCTTCAGGGTTACAAGTTTTGTCTCATGCGCCTCAATGCGCTCCACTTTTCCTGACTTGTTTCTCATATTACCACTCATGGTGCTTGCACACACTGTGCTCTGATACCCACTGTCAAGGACCCCCAAAATGGGACTCAAGTAAGGGTCGTGTGGCACTCATTGAGAGCTCTACCTTGACAAGTCAGCCAAATCTCACACGTTCAAGCTTGCAAGCACGAGCACCAGGTGAGTCTCAATACTCAAGGAAAACAAGGAACAATAGGATTTCACACAAAGCAATATATTCTTATACACTGAATAAGACTATAACATTCAGAGACATCACAATCCAAGGCAACAAAACACCACAATGAAAAGAACTACTTGTATTATTCAACTACAAGAGAATCACCATGCAAAAGATAATACAGATAATCATATACTCATTCTAATTCCCTAGAGAATAAAATTATAACAGTATCTCTTTTTCCCTTTTCCCTATTACATTGTCACTCCCTAACACATGGCCTAGTGTGTGTGGCTAGTACATGACATGACACAACATGACATGACACGGCATGACATGGTTGGTGCTGGCCTAGTGTGTGTGGCTAGTATAGGACACGACACGACACGGCATGACATGACACGACATGGCATGGTTAGTGCATGGCCTTGTATGTGTGGCTAGTACATAACATGATACAGCATAGCATGACATGACATGACATGACACGACATGACATGGTTAGTGCATGGCCTAGTGTATGTGGCTAGTACATGACACGACATAACATGACACGGCGTGGAATGGTAAGTGCATGGCCTAGTGTGTGTGGCTACTACATGACATGAAACAGCTTGACATGATAGAGCATGACATGATTAGTGCCTCACATGGTTAGTGCATGGCCTAGTGCGTGTCGCTAGTACATGACATGACACAGCACGGCACGGCATGATTAGTGCATGGCCTAGTGTGTGTGGCTAGTACATGGCATAACACGGCATGACATGACACGACATGAGATGGTTAGTGCATGGCCTAGTGTGTGTGGCTAGTAAATGACATGACACGACATGGCATGGTTAGTGCACGGCATGGTTAGTGCATGGCCTAGTGTGTGTGGCTACTACATGTCATAACACGACATGACATGACATCACATGACATCACATGACATGGTTAGTGTATGGCCTAGTATGTGTGGCTAGTACATGACATGACATGGCATGACATGACACGGTATGGCATGGTTAGTGCATGACGTACTGTTTGTGGCTACTACATGACGTGACACGGCATGACATCACACGACATGACATGACACAACATGGCATGGTTAGTGCATGGCCTAGTGTGTGTTGCTAGTACATGACATGAGAAGATACGACATGACATGACACGGAATGACATGGTTAGTGCATGACCTATTGTGTGAGGCTAGCACATGACATGACTCGACATGACATCACACGGCATATCATGACACGGCATGGCATGGTTAGTGCATGGCCTAGAGTGTGTGACTAGTACATGACATGACACGGCATGACTTGGTTAGTGTATGGCCTCGTGTGTTAGTGTATGGCCTCGTGTGTATGGCTAGTACATCACATGACATGGCATCACATGGTTAGTGCATGGCCTAGTGTGTGTGGCTAGTACGGAACCCGACATGGCATGGCATGACAAGACACGGCATGACACGACATGGCATGGTTAGTGCATGGCCTCGTGTGTATGGCTAGTACATAACATGCAACAACATGGCATGAAACGACACGACATGACACGACATGACGTGGTTAGTGCATGGCCTAGTGTGTGTGGCTAGAACATGTCATGACACGACATGACATGACATGGTTAGTACATGGCCTAGTTTGTGTGGCTAGTACATGACATGACACGGCATGGCATGGTTAGTGCATGACCTAGTGTTTGTGGCTAATACATGACGTGACACGACAAGATATCACACAGCATGACATGACACGACATGGCATGCTTAGTGCATGGCTTAGTGTGTGTTGCTAGTAGATGACATAAGACGATACGACATGACATGACATGACATGACATGGTTAATGCATGACCTAGTGTGTGAGGATAGCACATGACATGGCTTGATATGGCATCACATGGCATGGCATGACACAACATGGCATGGTTAGTGCATGACCTAGAGTGTGTGACTAGTACATGACATGACACGGCATGACCTGGTTAGTGCATGGCCTAGTGTGTATGGCTAGTACATGACATGGCATGGCATGGCATAACATACTTAGTGCATGACATGGTTAGTGCATGGCCTAGTGTGTCTGGCTAGTACATGACATGACACGGCATGGCTTGACACGACATGGCATGACACAGCATGACATTGTTAGTGCATGGCCTAGTGTGTGTGGCTAGTACATGACATGACATGACATGACATGGTTAGTGCATGGCCTAGAGTGTGTGGCTAGTTCATGACATGACACGGCATGACAATGTTAGGGCATGGCCTAGTGTGTGTGGCTAGTACATGACATGACACAGCATGACATGGCACGACATGACAAGGTTAGCGCATGGCCTAGTTTGTGTGGCTAGTACATGACATGACACGGCATGACATGACATGACATGACATGGCATGACATGGTTAGTGCGTGGCCTAGTGTGTATGGCTAGTACATGACATGACACGGCATGACATGACACGACATGACATGGTTAGTGCATGGCCTAGTGTGTGTGGCTAGAACACGACATGGCATGAAACAGCATGGCATGACACGGCACGGCATGGTTAGTGCATGGCCTAGTGTGTGTGGCTAATACGTCATATGACACGGCATGACATAACACGACATGACGTGGTTAGTGCATGGCCTAGTGTGTGTTTCCAGTACATGACATAACACGACATGACATGACCCGGCATGGCATGACATGACATGGCATGATACTGCATGGCATGACATGATTGTGATGTTTGGTGCAGGGCCTAGTGTTTGTGGCTAGTACATCACATGACACAGCATGACATCACACGGCATGGCAAGACACGACATGGCTTGGTTAGTGCATGGCCTAGTGTGTTTGGCTAGTACATGGCATGAGATGAGATGATACCACATGAAACGGCAAGACATGACATGGTTAGTGCATTTCCTTGTGTGTGTGGCTAGTACGTGACATGAGATGAGATGATACGACATGACCCGATATGGCATGACATGGCATGGCACATGGCGTGGCACGAGATGGCTTGACATGGCATGGCATGGTAAGTGCATGACGTGACACGACATGACATCACACGGCATGATATAAGACGACATGGCATGGTTAGTGCATGGCATAATGTGTATGGCTAGTACATGACATGACACAGTATGACATGCTTAGTGCATGACATGGTTAGTTAATGGGCTAGTGTGTAGCTAGTACATGACATGACACGGCAAGGCATGACACAGAATGGCATTGTTAGTGCATGGCCAAGTGTGTGTGGCTAGTACGTTACATGACACGGGATGGCATGGTTAGTCCATGGCCTTGGGTGCGTGGCTACTTCATGACATGACACGGCATGACATGATACGACATGACATGGTTAGGGCATGGCCTAGTGTGTGTGGCTAGTACATGACATGACACGACATGACATGATACGACATGACATGACATGGCATGACATGGTTAGTGCCTGCCCTAGTGTGTGCGGCAGGTACATGACATGACACGGCATAACATGACACGATATGACATGGTTAGTGCGTAGCCTAGTGTGTGTGGCTAGTACATGACATGACATGACATGGCATGACAGACATGGCCAGACACGGCATGGCACGGTTAGTGCATGGCCTCTTTTGTGTGGCTAATACATGATATGACACGGCATGGCATGACACAGCAAGACAGGGTTAGTGCATGACCTTGTATGTGTGGTGAGTACATGACATGACACGGCATGACATGACCCAACTTGGCATGACACGACATGGCATGACAGGGCATGACATGACCCAACATGGCATGACACAGAATGGCATGACACGATATGTCATGTTTGGTGCAGGGCCTAGTGTGTGTGGCTAGTACACGACATGACACGACATGGCAAGACACGACATGACATGGTAGCGCGTGGCCTAGTGTGTGTGGCTAGTACAGGGCATGAGATGAGATGATACTACATGAAACCGCATGATATGACATAGTTAGTGCATGTCCTAGCGTGTGTGGCTAGTACATGACATGAGATGAGATGATACAACATGACACGATATGGCATGACATGGCATGGCACATGGCACAACACGACATGGCATGACACGCCATGGCATGGTTAGTTCATGGCCTAGTGTGTGTGGCTAGTACATGACGTGACACGATATGACATCATATGGCAAGAGATCACACGGCATGACATGAGAGGACTTGCCATGGTTAGTGCATAGCCTAGTGTGTGTTGCTAGTACATGACATGAGGCGATACGACATGACGTGGTTAGTGCATGACCTAGTGTGTGAGGCTAGCACATGAAATGACTTGACACGACATCACACAGCATGGCATGACACGACATGGCATGGTTAGTGCATGGCATAGACTGTGTGGCTAGTACATGACATCACACGGCATGACTTGGTTAGTGCATGGCCTTGTGTGTATGGCTAGTACATGACATGACACGACATGACATGCTTAGTGCATGACATAGTTAGTGCATGGCCTGGTGTGTGTGGCTAGTACATGACATGACACGGCATGGCATGGCACAACATGACATTGTTAGTGCATGGCCTAGTGTGTGTGGCTAGTACATGACGTGACACGACATGACATGGTTAGTGCATGGCCTAGTGTGTGTGGCTAGTTCATGACATGACATGACACGGCATGGCATGACACGACATGACATGGTTAGTGCATGGCCTAGTTTATGTGGCTAGTACGTGACATGATATGACATGACATGATATGGCATGACATGCTTTGTGCATGGCCTAGTGTGTGTGGCTAGTACATGACATGACATGGCATGACACACGACATGACATGGTTAAAGCATGGCCTAGTGTGTGTGGTTAGTAAATGACATGACACGACATGGTTAATGCATGGCCTAGTGTGTGTGGCTAATACATGATATGACACGACATGACATGACACGGCATGACATGGTTAGTGCATGGCCTAGTGTGTGTGGCTACTACACGACATGACACGGCATGACATGACACAGCATGGCACGACATGACATGGCATGACACGACATGACATGACAAGGCATGGCATGACACGACATGGCGTGTTTAGTGCATGCCCTAGTGTGTGTGGCTGGTACATTACATGACACGGCATGACATGACACATCATGACATGACACGGCATGGCAAAACACGATATGGTATGGTTAGTGCATCGCTTACTGTGTGTGGCTAGTACATGACATGAGATGAGATGATACCACATGAAATGACATGATATGACATGGTTAGTGCATGTCCTAGTGTGTGTGGCTCTTACATGAGATGAGATGAGATGATATGACATGACACAGCATGGCATGACATGGCATGACACGGCATAGCATGGTCAGTGGATGGCCTAGTGTGTGTGGCTAGTACATGACATGAGACGGCACGACATGGTCAGTGCACAACCTAGTGTGTGTGACTAGTATATGACATGAGATGATACGACATGACACGCCTTGACATGACACGACATGACACGCCCTGACATGACACGACATGACATGCCCTGACATGGCACGACATGACATGACTCCGCATGACATGACACGGCATGACAAGGATAGTCCATGGCCTAGTGTGTGTGGCTAGTACATGATACTACACAACATGACATAACCTCACATGACATGGTTAGTACATAGCATAGTGTGTGTGGCTAGTATATTACATGACATGACACGACATGACATGACACGGCATGACATGATTAGTGCATGGCCTAGCGTGTGTTGCTAGTACATGACATGACACGGCGTGACATGACACAGCATGACAAGACACGACATGGCTATGTTAGTGCATGGCCTAGTGTGTGTGGCTAGCACATGACATGGCACAGCCTGACATGACACGACATGGCATGGTTAGTGCATAGCCATGTGTGTGTGGCTAGTACGAGACATGAGATGAAACGACATGACATGACATGAGATGGCAGGGCATGACATGGCACGATATGACATGACACGACACGACATGACATGGCATGACATGACACGACTTGACATAGTTAGCGCATGACCTAGTGTGTGTGGCCAATACATCACATGACACAACATGACATGACACGGCAAGGCATGACACGGCATGGCATGGTTAGTGCATGGACAAGTATGTGTGGCTAGTACATGACATGAAATAACATGACATGACACGGCATGACATGACATGGCATGGCATGGTTAGTGCATGGCTTAGTGTGTGTGGCTAGAATATTACGTGACACGACATGACATAACACGATATGACATGGTTAGTGCATGGCCAAGTGTGTGTGGCTAGTACATGACATGACACGACATGGCATGACACGACATGACATGGTTAGTGCGTGGCCTAGTGTGTGTGGCTAGTACATGACATTAGACGACATGACATGACACGGCATGCATGACATGACATGACATGGTTAGTGCATGGCCTAATGTGTGTGGCTAGTATATGACATGGCATGGCATGGTTAGTGCATGACCTAAGGTGTGTGGCTAGTACGTGACATGACACGACATGACATGACATGGCATGACAAGAAACGACATGACATGACACTATAGTACGTGACATGACACGACATGGCATGACATGACACGACATGGCATGGTTAGTGCATGACCTAAGGTGTGTGGCTAGTACATGACATGACACGGCATGACATGACATGGCATGACAAGAAACGACATGACATGACACGATATGACATGAGACGGCATGACATGGTTTGTGCATGGCCTAGTGTGTGCGGCTAGTACATGACATGATAAGGCATGACATCACACGACATGAGATCTTTAGTGCAAGGCCTAGTGTGTGTGGCTAGTAAATGACATGACACGACATGACATGGTTAGCGTATGGCATAGCATCTGTCACTAGTACATGACATAACACAACATGACATGACTTGGCATGACATGGTTAGTGCGTGGCCTAGTGTGTGTGGCTAGTACATGACATGACAAGACATGACATGGTTAGTGCATGATATGGTTAGTGAATGTCCAAGTGTGTGCGGCTAGTACGTGACATGACATGGTATGACATGACACGACATGACCTGGTTAGGGCATAGCCTAGTGTGTGTGGCTAGTACATGACATGACACAGCATGACATGGTTAGTGCGTGGCCTAGTGTGTGTGGCTAGTACATGAAATGACACGGCATGACATGACACGACATGACATGGTTAGTGCATGACATGGTTAGTGAATGTCCTAGTGTGTGTGGCTAGTACGTGACTTGACACGGTATGACAAGACACAACATGACCTGGTTAGGGCATAGCCTAGTGTGTGTGGCTAGTACATGACATGACACAACATGACATGGTTAGTGCATGGCCTAGTGTGTGTGGCTAGTACATGAAATGACATGGCATGACATGACACGACATGACAAGGTTAGTGCATGACATGGTTAGCGCATGGCCAAACGTGTGTGGCTAGTACATGGGATGACACGACATGGCATGACACGACGTGGTATGACACGACATGGCATAGTTAGTTCATGGCCTAGTTTGTGTGGCTAGTACATGACATGACACGACATGGCATGACACGGAATGGTATGACACGACATGGCATGGTTAGTGCTTGGCCGAGTGTGTGTGGCTAATACATGATATGACACGGCATGGCATGACATGGTTAGTGCATGGCCTAGTGTGTGTGGCTAGTACATGACACGACACGGCATGACATGACATAGCATGGCATGACATGACACGACATGGCATGACATAGCATTGCATGGCGTAACATGGCATGACACGACATGACATGACACGGAATGGCATGACACGGAATGGCATGACACAACATGGCATGTTTAGTGCATTGCCGTGTGTGTGTGGGGCTAGTACATGACATGACATGGCATGACATGGTACAGCATGACATGGTTAGTGCGTGGCCTAGTGTGTGTGGCTAGTACATGGCATAAGATGAGATGATACCACATGGAACAACATGGCATGACACGACACGACATGACATGGTTAGTGCATGGCCTAGTGTATGCGGCTAGTACATGACATGACAAGGCATGACATGGTTAGTGCATGACCTAGTGTGTGTGGCTAGTACATAACATGACATGGCAAGACATTACAAGACATGACATCGTTAGTGCATGGCCTAGTGTGTGTGGCTAGAACATGACATGACACAGCATGGCATAACACGACATGACATGGTTTGTGCATAGCCTAGTGTGTGTGGCTTGTACATGACATAACACGACACGGTGTGACGTGACACTCCATGACATGGTTAGTGAATGGCCTAGTCTGTGTGACTAGTACATGACATGACACGGCATGGCATGACATGGCATGAGATAACACGGCATGGCATGACATGAAATGGTATAACATGGCATGTCATGGTTAGTGCATGGTCTTGTGTGTGTGGCTAGTACATGACATGACACGGCATGACTTGACACGACATGGCATGCTTAGTGTGTGTGGCTAGTACATGACGTGAGATGATACGACATGACACGGCATGACATGGTTAGTGCATGACCTAGTGTGTGTGGTTAGTACATGACATGACACGACATGACATGACATGGCATGACATGATGCGACATGACATTGTTAGTGCATGACCTAGTGTGTGTGGCTAGTACATGACATGACACGGCATGACCTAGTGCAAGACATAGTTTGTGTGGCTACCACATGGCATGGCTTACTGCATGACCTAGTGCATAGTTTATTATGTATGGCTACTACATGGCATGACATGGCTTAGTGCATGGCCTAGTGTGTGTGGCTACTGCATGGCATGACATGGCATGACATGACATGACTTAGTGCATGATCTAGTGTATGTGGCTAATACATGACATGACATGACACGGCATGACATAAATGAGGGTATGCCCTCCTCCCACAAACATCATTAGTGGGGATATGCTAAGGTCTTCTTGTACCAACACACGGTTCACCCTTGTTTCGTTCGGGTGCATGTTGGCATAATCGGTCGGTGGGACCATTGGGTAGCATCATGGGGATAAGCAAGCCCCTTGGAAGAAAGCCATGATGTACCCTTTTTGAAGGCCCAACCACAAAAATATTGAACCAACCCGCGCGCCGTGCACCGCTGCCTTCCATGGCATGTTTCTAACCTTAATAGAGTGTAAAACCCAAAATCCAAGTACCCACAGCCTCCAAATGGAATGCTATACCTCCCCAAAAATTTTCATAATTTTTTGAATTTATTTACTATTTTCCCTGAATTTTCCCTATTTTTAATTCAAAAATTAATAATAACTACACCGAAGCTCGGAAAATTCAGAATGTTTTTTTGGAAGTAGCCTTTGTTATGCCCTTTCCATAATAGAAAACATCTTCCAAAAATTGTGCTCTCCCTTCATAAAACCAAACCAAACCGTGTGACATGCACACAAATTTCCTCAGAATTTTTCTTGACCAATTGGATTGCAAAACCAAAACAAAAAAGTTATCCACAGCCTCAAAATGTGACCCTCTACATCTCCAAAAATATTGACAATTGTTTAAAAAAACCCCAGTGTGACTCCTCTAACAAGTTTATGTGTCCTTGTGCCAAACCCAAAATGGCATATAAAGCTCTTTAGGGGGGGGGGGGGGTGGAAGGTGCTCAAGCACTTGTCAACAGTGGGCTGGCTACATGGCCCTTCGTTGACATGCTCTGGGCATCATTGACACTCATGTCGTCATTATTGGGTCATGCGGTTAACCAAATGCTTATCATTGACAACCATTCGTGGCCATGCGCAGATGTGCAATGGGAATTGTTGACATTCGGATTTGACATCGTTGGGCCATGAGGTTAACCAAATGCTTATCGTTGACAACCATTCGTGGCGGTGCACGGATGTGTTGTGAAAATTGTTGACATTCGAATTTGTCATCATTGGGCCATGCGGTTAACCAAATGCTTATCGTTGACAACCATTCGTGGCCATGCACGGATGTGTAGTGGAAATTGTTGACATTCAAATTTGTCATCGTTGGGCCATGCTGTTAACCAAATGCTTATTGTTGACACAACCATTCATGGCCATGTGCGGATGTGTAATTGGCATTGTTGACATTCATATTTTTCATCATTGGGCCATGCGGTTAACCAAATGCTTATCATTGACACAACCATTCGTGGCCATGCGCGAATGTGTAGTTGGCATTGTTGACATTCAGATTTGTCGTCGTTGGGCCATGCTATTAATCAAATGCTTATCATTGACACAACCATTCATGGCCATGCGTGTATGTGTAGTTGGCATTGTTAACATTCAGATTCGTCATCATTGGGGCATATGGTAAACCAAATCCCTATCATTGACACAACCATTCGTGGCCAAGCGTAAAACATTCAGATTTGCCATCATTGGGCTATGCGGTTAAGCAAATGATTACTATTGTCACAACCATTCGTTGCCATGTGCGGATGTGTAGTGGGTGTTGTTGGCATTCAGATTTATCATCATTAGGCCATGTGGTTAACCAAATATTTACTTGATGACACTTAATGATGCATAGCCATGTGGTTAACCAAATGCTTACTCGATGACCCTTAACCATGCATGACCATGTGCTGTTGGAATTGTTGACATTCAGATTTGTCATTGTTGGACCATGTGGTTAATGTGCCTTGATAATGAGCAATATTGCATGGTTTCCCCATGTCAAGTTAGTTGGATGCTTTTATATGCATGGTAGCACCATGCCAAGTCGTTTTGATGTATGGTAGCCTCATGCGAATTTGGTTGGATGCTTTTATGTGCCCTATGCCAACTTGGATGGATGCTTCTTGATATGTCTATTTTCCACATTTACAAAGAAAAATCATTGTTTTGTTTATTTTCTTAACCCAACTACACCCATTGGCTGCATGTTTATGTAATTATGCTATTACATTCGTCTTACGATGGTAATTGATGCCTATATTTTATCATTGGGTGTTGATTTTCCTGTGTTTAAGCCAAAGTGATAGAAAATTTACATAAATATGTCATTGCATATAATCCTTTTCTTTTGATAAGCCTACTTATTGATGCTACCATGCAATTATGCTATTGCACCAAGCTTACGATGGCTATCAATGCTTATATCTTGTCACTAAGTGCTGATTTGCTTGTGTTTGAGCTAAAGTAATAATAGATTTGCATTTATATGTCATTCAATATCTTTATTTTCTTTCATAGTCCTCCTTATTGATGTACCTTCCATTTATTGGTTTTCTTGTTTTCTTTGTTAGCCCTTTACCAACCCTATTGAGTGCATGTTTATGCAACCATGCTATTGCATCGAGCTCATAATGACCATCAATGCTTATATCTTGTCACTGGGTATTGATTTCCTTTGATATCTCTACCACACCCAATTTAGTGGATGTTTATACAATTAAGCTATTTTATTGGTTTTATGATAGCCATTGATGCCTATGTTGTTGACATTGGATGTTGATTACTTTCATTTAAAGCTAATATAATATCTTATTTATGTTTACATGCATTCCCTATACTCTTTCATTCTTGAAGCATGTTTTTTGAGGAATTGTTGGTTATATTGCTGTCGCGCCTAGCGGTGCTTCTACAATCCTACTTAATGTGTGCATATTTGCGCAAGGCTTTTTGCCTTGTGAATTACATTGCATTTTTTTGGGTTTGTGGTCAAGTGTACGCGATGGTGCGTGAGTGGCCATTAGTTTGTGTTGGTTTGCTGGCTCCTTGCTTATGCTGAGGACTGTACCGATGCATTCCTTTTCATTGTTGCTTCAAGTAAATTGCTTCCTTGGGAAAAATAGTGATTCCTGTGTTGCCTACCTAAGTTGAAGGAATTATCGATTGATGTCTCTATTTTTTCCATATGCCTTTTTTTGGGGTGTATGGTGAACCTAGAAGCAACCCCTACGATCCATGTATATGCTTCACT
This sequence comes from Malania oleifera, assembly GCF_029873635.1. Classification (NCBI taxonomy): domain Eukaryota; kingdom Viridiplantae; phylum Streptophyta; class Magnoliopsida; order Santalales; family Ximeniaceae; genus Malania; species Malania oleifera. The sequence goes on from NC_080423.1 coordinate 54,227,477, forward strand.
TGTGTGTCTTATGCTCATGGTTTGTTCAGGTTCAATTGCTCATGCTTTTAGATACAGAACCTTGTGCGAGGATGGGGTTTACACTCCAATGTGCCCTTAACCAAGTGTTTATCACTTGATGCAATACATGACAACGACACTTGCTTTGATTGCCTTTTAGGCTCATACGATGTCGGTGTCGATAAAGAATACACCTGATTGATCCTGCCAGTTGTCATATGCTTGTCTTAAAGATTAAGCCATGCATGTGTATGTATGAACTAATTCAGACTGTGAAACTGCGAATGGCTCATTAAATCAGTTATAGTTTGTTTGATGGTATTTGCTACTCCGATAACCGTAGTAATTCTAGAGCGAATACATGCAACAAACTCCAACTTCTGGAAGGGATGCATTTATTAGATAAAAGGTCGATGCCGGCTTTGCCCATTTCTATGATGATTCATGATAACTCAATGGATCACACGGCCTTGGTGCCGGTGACGCATCATTCAAATATCTGCCTTATCAACTTTCGATGGTAGGATAGTGGCCTACCATGGTGGTGACGGGTAACGGAGAATAGGGTTCAATTCCAGAGAGGGAGACTGAGAAATGGCTACCACATCCTAAGAAGGCAACAGGCGCGCAAATTACCCAATCTTGACACAGGGAGGTAGTGACAATAAATAACAATACGGGGCTCTATGAGTTTGGTAATTGGAATGAGTGCAATCTAAATCCCGTAACGAGGATCTATTGGAGGGCAAGTCTGGTGCCAACAGCTGCGGTAATTCCAGCTCCAATAGCATATATTTAAGTTATTGCAGTTAAAAAGCTCATAGTTGGACCTTGGGTTGGGTTGATCGGTCCGCCTTTTGGTTTGCACCGGTCATCCCCTCATTTCTATCGGCGATGCACTCCTAGCCTTAATTGGCTGGTTCGTGCTTTCGATGCTTTTACTTTGAAGAAATTAGAGTGCTCATAGCAAGCCTATGCTCTGGATACATTAGCATGGGATAACATCATAGGATTTCAATCCTATTCTGTTGGCCTTCGGGATCAGAGTAATGATTAATAGGGACAGTCGAAGGCATTCGTATATCATAGTCAGAGGTGAAATTCTTGGATTTATGAAAGATGAACAACTGCGAAAGCATTTGCCAAGGATGTTTTCATTAATCCTAGTCTCAACCATAAACGATGCCGACCAGGGATTAGCGGATGTTGCTTATCGGACTCCGTTGGCACCTTATGAGAAATCAAAGTTTTTGGGTTTCGAGGGGAGTATGGTCGCAAGGCTGAAACTTAAAGGAATTGACAGAAGGGCACCACCAGGAGTGGAGCCTGCGGCTTAATTTGACTTAACACAGGGAAACTTACCAGGTCTAGATATAGTAAGGATTGATAGACTGAGAGCTTTTTCTTTTATTTTTTTTATCAAAGGAAAAAATTATATTTGATCAAAGTAAGTATTTACGAGTACTCTGGGCATACCCAATCCAAATAAAGTCTCATCCTTACACAAAAGAGGAACTATAAGATCTTAAGATACATCCAACCTGGGCATACCCAGGGGCCATCTTGGCCATTTTTACAATCCATTTGTCTCTTACAGTTTCAAGATCATAAGGCACTACAAAAGGAAATTACAAACTTCAATTACATCTAGACAGTATACAAGTTAAATTTGTGCATGGTCGTTCTTAGTGGGTGGAGCGATTTCTCTAGTTAATTTTGTTAACAAACAATACCTTAGCCTACTAACTAACTATGTGGAGGTGACCCTTCACAACCAGCTTCTTAGAGGGACTATGGCCAATTAGGCCACGGAAGTTTGAGGCAATACCAGGTCTGTAATGCCCTTAGATGTTCTGGGCCACACGTGCGCTACACTGATGTATTTAACGAGTCTATAGCCTTGGCCGACAGGCCCGGGTAATCTTTGAAATTTCATCGTGATGGGGATAGATCATTGCAATTTTTGGTCTTCAATGAGGAATTCCTAGTAAGTGCGAGTCATCAGCTTGCGTTGACTATGTCCATGCCATTTATACACACTGCCCGTCACTCCTACCGATTGAATGGTCCAGTGAAGTGTTTGTATTGTGGCGACATGGGCGGTTTGCTACCGGCGATGTCATAAGAAGTCTAGTGAACCTTATCATTTAGAGGAAGGAGAAGTCGTAACAAGATTTTCGTAGGTGAACCTGCGAAAGGATCATTGTCAAAACTTGCCAAAGAATGACCCGCGAACATATTATTTACATAGTGGTGATTGCTTCATGCTTACCTCACCCTTTTCAATTTGAACATTGCAATGTAGGTGTTCCCTATTATTTATTGAATGGGAAATCATGTTTTTTTGCATGGTCATTTCGATGAGTTTCATAATAACTCAGGCACAGCATGCGCCAAGGAATTGAAATGAAAGAACATTCTCTTGTTGCCTCGTCTACGATCCAATGGGATGTGTTTATTTTTTAACCATAATGACTCTTGGCAATGAATATCTCGGTTCTTGCATCGATGAAGAATGCAGCAAAATGCGATACTTGGTGTGAATTGCAGAATCCCGTGAACCATCGAGTCTTTGAACGCAAGTTGCACTTGAAGCCATTAGGCTAAGGGTATGTCTGCCTAGGTGTCACATACTCTATCACCCTAAACCCTCTCCCACAAAACATTGTTGGGGGTGGGATACTATGTGGGTGGATGTTGGCCTCCCGTGCACTTAGTTGTGGGCGGTTGGCTTAAAATATGAGGTCTAGACGAGACACAAAATGGCGATTGGTGGTTGTTAGACCCTTTCATTATGTCATGCTCCATCGTTTGAGTTGCGTTGACGTAAGGATCTCACTCAACCCTTTAGTATTTGTCTATAAGAGACAATACTCTATCGCGACCCTAGGTCAGGCGGGGCTACCCGCTAAGTTTAAGCATATCAATAAGCGGAGGAAAAGAAACTTACAAGGATTTCCTTAGTAACAGCGAGCAAACTGGGAAGAGCCCATCTTGAGAATCAGACAACAATGTTGTTCGAATTGTTTTCTGTAGAAGCGTCCTCAGCGACGGACTGGGCCCAAGTCCTCTGGAAAGGGGTGCCGGAGAGGGTGAGAGCCCCGTCGTGCTCGGACCCTGTTGCATTACAAGGCGCTGTCGGCGAGTTGGGTTGTTTGGGAATGGAGCCCTAATTGGGCGGTAAATTCTTTCTAAGGCTAAATATTGGCAAGAGACCGATAGCAAACAAGTACCATGTGGGAAAGATGAAAAGGACTTTGAAAAGAGAGTCAAAGAGTGCTTGAAATTGTCGAGAGGGAAGCGGATGAGGGCTGGTGATGCATCTCGGTCAGATGTGGAATGGTGAAAAGCCAATCCATCAATCGACTTAGGATATGGACCGATGCGGATTGTGGTAGTGTCCTAAGCCCAGGCTATTGATATGCTTGTAGAGAAGTCATTTCTATGATCGTGGTGGGTAGTACGTGCTGTTATGGCGTGCTTATGCACTTGAGTGCTCCGGGCATCGGCCTGCGGGCTCCTCATTTGACCCATCTTGAAACACGGACCAAAGAGTCTGACATGTGTGCGAGTCAACGA
>NC_080423.1:54233555-54268555 GCF_029873635.1 Malania oleifera
GAAGATGAGTCGCGTAGGCTTCCTTGAAGTAAAATATCTATCAAGCAGTGGGTAGAATCCTTTGCAGATGACTTAAATATGTGACAGGGTATTGTAAGTGGCAGAGTGGCCTTGCTGCCACGATCCACTGAGATTTAGCCTTCTGTTGCTTTGATTTGTCCCTCCCCAATTCAAGAAATATGGCTAGAGGTTTGAAACTTAAATGAGAGCACATAATGCTCAAGTGTACCAAGTATAAAAGAATGGTATCGAGAGTACATGTGTGGTGATGTGCTATCTGCTCTATGTAGCATTGACATTCCAACATGGCAATGCGGTGATATGCGTTGACATGCTGTGTGCAGTGTTAACATTTGGATTGTCATCATTGGGCATAGTGCATGGTGCACGGTGACATTACGCATTATTAAGATTCAAATTTTTCATCTTTGGGCCACGCGTTGGCATGCGTCGACATTCAGACTGGTCATCGTTGGGCATAGTGCATAGTGACACTAAACCACGCATGGCCTTACGCATTGTTGAGATCCATATTTGTCATCATTGGGCTATGCGTTGACAAGTTGTGTGCAGTGTTGACAGTCAGATTGCCATCATTGGGCTATGCGTTGACATGCTGTGTGCAGTGTTGACATTTGGACTACCATCGTTGGCCCATGCATTGACATGCGTTGACATGTCATCGTTGACGTGCGGTAACATAACCAAGGCGCCTATTGGATAAAGAACTAATTTTGTAAAACGGAGGCTAGATTCTCATGATTAATGCATGACATAACACATGCTCACCGTATGGCCTAGTGAATACAAACTACATACCGCTGCCTACTTTCCAAACACATGCTAGCAATCGACATTTAACTATGGCTTAGTGTGTGCGGCTACTACATGGCATGTCCTAGTGCATGGCCAAGTATGTGTGGCTACTACATGGCATGACATGGCTTAGTGCATGGTCGATTGTGTGTGGCTACTACATGACATGACATGGCATAGTGCATGGCTTATTGTGTGTGGCTACTACATGACATGACATGACATGACACGACCTAGTGCATGGTTAGTGCACGACCTAGTGTATGTAGCTACTACAAGACATGGCATGACCTGTAACTACTACATGACACGACATGACATGGTTAGTGCATGGACATGACATGAGATGATACGACATGACACGGCATAACATGACATGACATGACAGGACACAACATGTCATGATTAGTGTGTGTGGCTAGTACATGACATAACACGACCTGACATGACACGGCATGACATGACACGACACGACATGACATGACACTGCATGGCATTGTTAGTGCATGGCCTAGTGTGTGTGGCTAGTACATGGCATGAGATGAGATGATATGACATAAAATGGCATGACATGGCATGTTTACTGCATGGACATGACATGAGATGATACGACATGACATAGCATGACATGACATAACATGACATGATAGGACATGACATGTTTTGTGCATGGCCGTGTGTGTGGCTAGTACATGACATGACACAACATGATATGACACGACATGACACGACACGACATGACAAGACACAACATGGCATGGTTTGTGCATGGCCTAGTGTGTGTGGCTAGTACATGGCATGAGATGAGATGATACGACATGAAACGGCATGACATGATACGGCATGACATGGCATGGTTAGTGCATGACCTAGTGTGTGTGGCTAGTACATGAGATGAGATGAGATGATATGACATGACACGACATGGCTCATGGCATGAAATGACCTGACATGACACGGCATGACATGGCACGACTTGGCATGGTTAGTGGATGGCGTAGTGTGTTTGGCTAGTACATGACATGAGATGATACGACATGACACGGCATGACATAACACGACATGGCATGACACGGAATGGCATGACATGGCATGGCATGGTTAATGCATGGCCTAGTGTGTGTGGCTAGTACATGACATGACACGACATGACATGACACGGCATAACATGGTTAGTACATGGCCTAGGGTATGTGGCTAGTACATGACATGAGATGATACGACATAACACAACATGACATGACACGTCATGACATTGTTAGTGCATGACCTAGTGCGTGTGGCTAGTACTTGACATGACACGGCAAGGCATGACACGGCATGACATGGTTAGTGCATGGCCTAGTGTGTGTCACTTGTACATGACATAAGATGATACAACATGACATGGCATGACACAACACGACATGGCTAGACATAGAATGGCATTACATGGCATGGCATGACACAGCATGGCATGGTTAGTGCATGGCTTAGTGTGTGGGGCAAGTACATGACATGACATGACATAACATGATTAGTGCAGGGCCTAGAGTGTGTGGCTAGTACATGACATGAGATGATACGACATAACACAGCATGACATGGTTAGTGCATGGCCTAGTGTGTGTGGCTAGTACATGACATGACACGACATGACATGGTTAGTGCATGGCTTAGTATATGTGGCTAGTACATGACATGGCACGGCATGACAAGACACACATGACATGACACGTCATGGCATGGTTAGTGGATGGCCTAGTATGTGTGGCTAGCACATGACATGACATAGCATGACGTGACACGACATGACATGACACGACATGGCATAGTGAGTGCATAGCCTAGTGTGTGTGACTAGTATATGACATGAGATGATACGACGTGACATAGCATGACATGGCACGTTATGACATGACACGGCATGACATGGTTAGTGTATGACCTAGTGTGTGTGGCTAGTACATGACATGACACAGCTTGACATGACACGGCATGGCATGACACGACATGGCATGACACAGCATGGCGTGGTTAGTGCATGGCCTAGTGTGTGTGGCTTGTACATGACATGACACGACATGACTTGACATGACACGACATGACATGGTTAGTGCATGACCTAGTTTGTGTCGCTAGTACATGACATGACACGACATGACGTCGTTAGTGCAAGACATAGTTAGTGCTTGGCCTAGTGCGTGTGGCTAGCACATGACATGACACGACATGGCATGGTTAGTGCATGGCCTAGTGTCTGTGGCTAGTACATGACATGACCTAGCATGACAAGACATGACGTGACATGGTTAGTGCATAGCCATGTGTGTGTGGCCAGTACATGACATTACACGACACTGCATGGCATGACACGACATGGCCTGGTTAGTGCATGGCCTAGTGTGTGTGGCCAGTACATGATCAGACACGGCATGACATAGTTAGTGCATGGCCTACTGTGTGTGGGTAGTACATGGCATGAGATGATACGACATGACATGGCATGGCATGACACGGCATGGCATGGTTAGTGCATGGCCTAGTGTGTGTGTCTAGTACATGACATGACACGATATGACATGACACGGCATAACGTGGTTAGTGCATGGCCTAGGGTGTGTAGCTAGTACATGACATGAGATGATACGACATAACATGACATGACATGACATGTCATGACATGGTTAGTGCATGACCTAGTGTGTGTGGCTAGTACATGACATGACACGACGTGACATGACACGACCTGACAGGACACGACATGATATGGTTAGTGCATGGCCTAGTGTGTGTGGCTAGTACATGACATGACACGGCATGACAAAACACAGCATGACATGACACGTCATGGCATGGTTAGTGCGTGGCCTAGTGTGTGTGGCTAACACATGACATGGCACAGCATGACATGACACGACATGATATGACACGACATGGCATAGTTAGTGCATGGCCTACTGTGTGTGACTAGTACATGACATGAGATGATACGACATGACACAGCATGACATGGCACATCATGACATGACACATCATGACATGGTTAGTGTATGAACTAGTGTGTGTGGTTAGTACATGACATGACACAACTTGACTTGACACGGCATGGCATGACACAGCATGGCGTGGTTAGTGCATGGCCTAGTGTGTGTGGCTTGTACATGACATGACACGGCATGGCATGACACGGCATGGCATGACACAGCATGGTGTGGTTAGTGCATGGCCTAGTTTTTGTGGCTAGTACATGACATGAGACGGCATGACACAACACAACATGACATGGTTAGTGCATGACATGGTTAGCGCATGGCCTAGTGCTTGTGGCTAGCACATGACATGACACGACATGGCATGGTTAGTACATGGCCTAGTGTGTGTGGCTAGTACGTGACATGGCCTGGCATGACAAGACATGACATGAAATGATTAGTGCATGGCCTTGTGTGTGTGGTTAGTACATGACATGACATGGCATGGCATGACACGACATGGCATGGTTAGTGCATGGCTTAGTGTGTGTAGCTTGTACATGACATGACACGACATCAAATGACATGGCATGACATGGTTTGTGCATGGCCTAGTGTGTGTGGCTAGTACATGACTTGACACGACATGACATGGTGAGTGCATGATATGGTTAGTGCATGGTGTCATGGACCCCGAAAATGGGACTCAGGTAAGGGCCATGTGGCACTCGTTGAGAGCTCTCTCTCGACAAGTCAATCAAATCTCACATGTTCAAGCTTGCAAGGACTAGCACCAGGTGAGTCTCAATACTCAAGAACAACAAGGAAAAATAGGATATCACACGGGCAATATATTCTTATACACCATATAAGACTGTAACAATCAGGGACATCACAATGCAAGGCAACAAAATACCACAATGAAAAGGACTACTTGTATTATTCAACTACAAGAGAATAACCATACAAACAATAACACGGTTAATCATATATTCATTCTAAATCCCTATAGAATACAATTATAGCAGTATCTCTCTCCCCCTTTTCCCCATTACATGGTCACTCCTTAACATCCTCCCCCACTCATTTTATCGACGTCCTCGTCGATGTGATGTAGAAGGCCTTCTCACTTTTCTTATGTTGAAGCTGATGTCGTTGTCTGCGAATTTCTGAAATCTTCAATCTTTTGTATGGCATGCTGAAGGTTTTTTGCCTTTTCCCAACTATTCTCTTCTTCCCCCAGCCCCAATCACTGAACCAGAAATTTTTGTTGTTGACGACCTTCTGCATTGATGACTCTGTCTGCAATGATCTCCTGGACATCTTTGTTTACAGGTTGCCTTCTGGAAATTGTTGATCTCCTTATCTTTTTTCGGTGCATATTTGCTTCATCTGTGTGGAATGACTTTAAATTGCTTACATGAAACACGGGATGGGCTAGACGTCTGTGGCTTTTCATCCACTCGGGTTGTTCAAGCTGATAAGATGCATGTCACACCTTCTCGATCACTCTGATTAGACCTTCGTAATGGCGTAACAACCTTTTATCATTGTTGCGAAGAAAGTGAAATGTCTCTGGTGACACTTTTACACGAACCAGATCTCCAGCTTCAAATTGTTGTAGTTGTCTCCCTTTGTCAGCCCATTTCTTTATGTGCTTCGATGCTTTTTTTAACTGTGCTCAGGTGACTTTGATATTTTGCAACCAATTTTTCATGAATTGACATGCTTTTAGGCAATTTCCTTTGTATGGACCATCCAGAGTGTTCGGGAGAGTTGGCTGTTGACCTGTCACAATCTCAAAAGGGCTTTTATTAGTCGTAGAAAATTTCATAGAGTTAAAACAAAATTCCATGTCCAGTAAAGTAACCAAATTCTTCTGATTGGAGTTAACAAAATGTCACAAGTATTCTTCCAGCATCCCATTAAAATGTTCAATTTGACCATCTATCTATGGGTGATAGCTAGTGGACAGATTAAGGTTTGAGCCCATCAAGCGAAAGAGTTTACCCCAAAATCCCCCAGTGAATCTGACATCCCTATCACTAATTAAGCTTTCTAGAACACCCTAATATTTCACCACATGCGTGAATAATAGCTGAGCTGTCTTCTCTGCTGAACATGGCTTTGAGACTAGTACGAAAGTTGCATACTTTGAGAACCGGTCAATCACCACCAAAATTGTGTCATACTCCTCTACTTTTGGCAATGAGGAAATGAGATCCAAAGAGACACTCTCCTATGGCATGGAAGGAACTAGCAATGGCTCCAATAAACCTGAGGTCTTCTTTCTTTCTACCTTGTCTTGTTGACAGATCAAGGAAATTTTGGTATAACTCATCACATCATCTTGCATATTCGGCCAATAGTACCTCTATGTAATCAATGCATGAGTTCTTCGCCATCTCGAATGACAAGCCCGCAATGTATCATAGCACTCTTTTAGTAAGGTTTTCCTCAAGTTTCCAACTTTGGGCACATAGACTCTCCTGCCTTTAGTCATTATTAGTCCATCTTCTACCCAGAATTGTCATGTCTTCCCTTCTTCTATTTGTTTTCTCAGTGACTGTGCCTGCTGGCCTATACTTAGCTTGTTTTGAAGTTAGTCCAGGTTGTGACAAGAAGTGATTAACTGCCACATTATCAGTTTTTACCACAAATTTGGACATTAAGAGATAGTGCATCCACACCTGGGGAGAGTGTACCACCGCGAGAAGCTCTTTTTCCTGTGCTGTATAGTTCCGTTTGGTACCCATTAATTTTCTACTTTCAAAAGCAACTGGATGCCCTTCTTGCAAAAGAAGTCCCCCTAATGCAAAGTCAAAGGCATCTGCTTGTACTTCCAATGGCTTTGTCATATAAGAAAGGATTAGAATAGGATCTCCTATAATCTTTTCCTTTAATCCAACAAATGCTGATTGGCACTCATCTGACCACCCCCATCGTACCCCCTTCCTCAGTAAATTTGTTAATGATACAACTCTTTTGGAGTACCCTTCTATAAACTTTCGACAGTAGTTGGCTAGGCCCAAGAAAGATCGCAGTTCTCTAACGGATGTAGGTGCTCTCCACTCATTGATGGTTTGTACTTTAGCTGAATCCATCCGTATCTGGCCCTCCTCAATGATATGCCCCAAGAATTTAATACGCTTTTGAGCGAAAGAACATTTCTCCCCTTTTACATATAACTAATTTTCTTGGAGTTTTTGAAAAACCTTCTGAAGGTGATCTTTATGTTCTTCTAAGGATGCGCTAAAAACCATTATGTCATCAAAGTAAACAACCACAAATTGATCAAGGTAGTCCCGAAAAACCTGATTCATTAGAGAACAAAAGGTAGCAGGTGCATTTGTTAGCCCAAAAGGCATGACAAGGAATTCAAATACTCTATACCGGGTGACACAAGTGGTCTTCGGTTCATCTCCCTCTACAATGTGCACTTGATGATATCCCAATCTCAAGTCCAGTTTAGTGAAATATTTAGCTGTACTTAACTGGTAAAAAATATCAGCAATTAGTGGAATGAGATACTTGTTGTGAACCATCACCTTATTAAGAGCACGATAATCTGCACACAAACGCAAACTACCATCTTATTTCTTTTGGAACAATACTGCGGCCCCAAAAGGTGCTTTTGAAGGATGGATGAACCCTGCTGCAATTAGATCATTCAAGTGCCTTCTAAGTTCAGCTAACTCAGGTGGCGCCATTCAATAAGGGGCACGTGCTGGCGGCTTTACCCTCGGCAAAATCTCAATTTCGTGGTCAATCTGTCATCGAGGTGGTAAAACCTAAGGTAGCTATTTCGGGATTACCTCCTTGAACTCTTCTAAAACTTCCTTAATTTCAACTGGATATTTCCCTCTCTCTTCATCTTCTGATACTAATGGTAGAACCACGAAAGAAGGTTCTCCATTTTTTACTCCCTTCTTGAATTGGAGGGTTGAAAGCAACTTCCCCTTACTGAAATTGTTGTAGGTTGCGGGGACCAGACAAGGTGTACTTCCCATTCTCATAAGACAATCCACAGCTGGGATCGGCATTGAGCGTGTCACTTTAAAAAAATCTATCCCCAATACCACATCAAAGTCATCGAGGGGTGCCACAGTGAAATCAATTGTTCCAGATCATGACCCCATTTGGCATGCCACTTTAGGTGCCACTCCCACCGTGGTTAACGCTTGAGAATTCACTGCTTTTAACTTCCCTGCATCCTTATCTACTTGTAATTCTAATAGTTAGGCTTCTGAATCAGCAATGAAATTATGAGTGGCCCTTGTATCAATCATGGCCTTGATTTTCCTTCCATTCACAAGTAGATCAATGTACATTAAGCCCTTCTCCTGAGACTTGTTGGTAACTACATGGCACTCTAATGCCCCCAAAAATCTCAATGCTCCCACCATATTCTGTTGTTCTTCTGGGGTTGCTGTCGGGGTTTCAGTCTCCCCTTGAAGGGCCTTTAGAGCATTCAAAGCTTTTCATTCAAGGCACTCCGCCACTCAAAGCGGTCCCATGCAAAGAAAATAAGAGACCGGTCGACGCTCTCCACCCCCCGTTCGTCCGCCTCTCCACTCCTTATTCATGGGCGCTCTTTTATCTTTCCAAGAACTATTTGTCTCCTTATCCCTTACCCCATTTGTGGGCTTACACACTTTATTGGGCCTGGAATCATTATTGGCAGACGTAGGGAAATTTTGCTTCCCATAATTGTCTGAAAAATTATCCAACCGTTCAGCAATAGCGAGGGAAAAAGAGAGATCACCAGCACCTTGCCGACATAGTTCATTCCTTGGCCATGTCTTCAAACCCCAAAGAAAATAAAATAGTCTATCTCATTCAAAGAAAAAATTATCCAATTCCTTTGCATCTCGCGTACCCCCAAAACGTTTAGGTTTCGGTACCTTCAATCGAAAACCCTCACTTGGATCTACAACCAGCCTTTGAGCTATCTGTGCCATTGTATTCACTTTCATCATCATCTCTTGTAAATCCCTCTAAACCTAGTTCACAGCACTTTGGACATTGCCCATCTCCTTCAAATCTTCCTTCAAAGCAGTAATAGACTCCTTAACATCTTCTGCAAGGAAATCAAAATTATCGATTAGCTCTCGTAAGGAGGCCTCAAGCTCTATTGGCTTTCCCCATTGGGACGAAAGAGATGGCAATATGCCCTCAATATGTTCTAGCCTACTCTCAAAGGCTTCCATCTGCTCGATACTCTTCTGGAAGTCATCAAGCTCTCTTGGCCTTTTCTCCAAGGATTTCACACATGGAATGAATTTTTCAAGTTCCTCAAGTCTCTCTCCAAATTTTGATGCCCCATAGAGATTTTCTTCGGGTTTTCTTCAGTGGCCTCAAGCTCTGTTGGCACACCTTTCTCCTTTATCAATGTTGCCACCAACCCTTGGAGTTCACAACACGTTGTCTCCAGGGTTACAAGTTTTGTCTCAAGCACCTCAATGCGCTCCACTTTTCCTGACTTGTTTCTCATATTACCACTCATGGTGCTCACACACACTATGCTCTGATACCAACTGTCACGGACCCCCAAAATGGGACTCAAGTAAGGGCCATGTGGCACTCGTAAGGGCCATGTGGCACTCGTTGAGAGCTTTCCCTCGACAAGGCAGCCAAATCTCACACATTCAAGCCTGCAAGCACGAGCACCAGGTGAGTCTCAATACTCAAGGAAAACAAGGAACAATAGGATTTCAAACGAGCAATATATTCTTATACACCAAATAAGACTATAACAATCAGGGACATCACATTCCAAGGCAACAAAACACCATAATGAAAAGGACTACTTGTATTATTGAACTACAAGAGAATAACCATACAAACAATAACACAGTTAATCATATATTCATTATAAATCCCTGGAGAATACAATTATAGTAGTATCTCTCTCCCCCTTTTCCCCATTACATTGTCACTCTCTAAGAAATGGCCTAGTGTGTGTGCCTAGTACATGACATGAAACAGCATGGCATTACACGACATGGCATGGTTAGTGCATTGCTTTGTGTGTGTGGCTAGTACATGACATGACATAACATGACATGGTTAGTGCATGGCCTAGTGTGTGTTGCTAGTACATGACATGACACAGCATGGAATGACACAGTATGGCATGACATGACATGGCATGACATGACACGGAATGACATGACACGACATGGCATGGTTAGTGCATGGCCTAGTGTGTGTGTCTAGTACATGATATGACACGACATGACACGACATGACATGATAGGGCATGACATGACATGACATGGCATGGTTAGTGCATGGCCTAGTGTGTGTGGCTAATACATGACATGAGATGATATGACATGACCTGACATGACATGACATGGCATGACATGACACGACACAACATGACATGACACGACATGACATGGTTAGTGCATGACCTAGTGTGTGTGGCTAGTACATGACATGACACAACATGACACAACATGGCATGACCTAGTGCATGACATAGTATGTGTGGATACTACATGGCATGGCTTACTGCATGACCTAGTGCATGGTCTATGGCATATGGCTACTATATAGCATGACATGGCTTAGTGCATGGCCTAGTGTGTGTGGCTACTGCATGGCATAGCATGGCATGGCATGGCATGACATGACATGACTTAGTGCATGGCCTAGTGTGTGTGGCTAATGCATGACATGACACGACACGACATGACACGACACAACATGACATAAACGAGGGTATGCCCTCCTCCCACAAACATCATTAGTGGGGACATGCTAAGGCTTTCTCTTACCAACACATGGTTCACCCTCGTCCCGTTCAGGTGCATGTCAGCATAATCAGTGGGTGGGGCTGTTGGGTAGAATCATGGGGATAAGCAAGCCCCTTGGAAGGAAGCCATGATGCATCCTCCTTGAAGGCCTAACCACAAAAAAAAAAAAACCAAACCAACCCTCGTGCCGTGCACCGCTGCCTTCCACGACATGTTTCTAGCCTTTCCAGAGGCCCAAAATCAAAGTACCCACAGCCTCCAAATGAAACGCTTTAACTCCCCCCAAATTTTCATAATTTTTCAAATTTATTTGCTAATTTCCCTGAATTTTCCCTATTTTTAATTCAAAAATTAATAATAACTACACTGGAGCCTGGAAAATTTAGAAATTTTTTTTGGAGGTAGTCTTTGTTATGCCCTTCCCATAATAGAAAACATCTCCCAAAAATTGTGCTCTCCCTTCATAAAACCGAACCAAATCAACTGACATGCACACAAACTTCCTCGGAATTTTCCTAAATTTATTTGCTATTTTTCTTGATTTTACCTATTTTTGATTCAAAAAATAATAATAATTACACCGGAGCCCGAAAAATTCCAAAAATTTTTTTGGAGGTAGCCTTTTTTATGCCCTTCTTATAATAGAAAACATCTCTTAAAAATATTGACAATTGCCTAAAAAAACCCCAGTATGACTCCTCGGACAAGTTGATGTTTCCTTGTGCCAGACCCAAAATGGCATAAAAAGCTCTTTAGGGGGGGGGGGGGGGAAGGCGTTCAAGCACTTGTCAACAGTGGGCTGGTCGCATGGCCCTTCGTTGACATGCTCTGGGCATCGTTGACACTCATGTTGTCATTGTTGGGTCATGTAGTTAACCAAATGCTTATCGTTGATAACAATTCGTGGCCATGCACGGATGTGTAGTGGGAATTGTTGACATTTGGATTTGTCATCGTTGGGCCATGCAGTTAACTAAATGCGTATCATTGACAACCATTCGTGGCCATGTGCAGATGTGTAGTGAAAATTGTTGACATTCGAATTTGTCATCGTTGGGCCATGCGGTTAACCAAATGCTTATCATTGACACAACCATTCGTGGCCATGCGCGGATGTGTAATTGGCATTGTTGACATTCAGATTTGTCATCGTTGGGCCATGCGGTTAACCAAATTCTTATTGTTGACACAACCATTTATGGCCACGCGCGAATGTGTATTTGGTGTTGTTGACATTCAGATTTGTCATCATTGGGCCATGCGGTTAACCAAATGCTTATCATTGACACAACCATTCATGGCCACGCGCGGATGTGTAGTTTGCATTGTTGACGTTTGAATTGATCCTCATTAGGCCATGTGGTTAACCAAATCCTTATTTTTGTCACAACCATTCGTGGCCATGCGCGAAACATTCAGATTTGCCATCATTAGGCTATGCGGTTAAGCAAATGATTACTATAAACACAACCATTCATTGCCATGCGCGGATGTGTAGTGGGTGTTGTCGGCATTCGGATTTATCATCATTGGGCCATGTGGTTAACCAAATATTTACTTGATGACACTTAATGATGCATAGCCATGTGGTTAACCAAATGCTTACTCGATGACCCTTAACCATGCATGGTCATGTGCTGTTGGTATTGTTGACATTCAGATTTGTCATTGTTGGACCATGTGGTTAATGTGCCTTGATAATGAGCAATATGTGCATGGTAGCCCCATGTCAAGTTGGTCGGATGTTTTTATATGCATGGTAGCACCATGCCAAGTCGTTTTGATGTATGGTAGCCTCATGCAAATTTGGTTGGATGCTTTTATGTGCCCTATGCCAACTTGGATGGATGCTTCTTGATATGTCCATTTTCCACATTCACAAAGAAAAATCATTGTTTTTGTTTATTTTCTTAGCCCAACTACACCCATTGCCTGCATGTTTATGTAATTATGCTATTACATTCGGCTTACAATCGTAATTGATGCCTATATTTTATCATTAGGTGTTGATTTTCTTGTGTTTCAACCAAAGTGATAGCAAAGTTACATAAATATGCCATTGCATGTAATCCTTTTTTTGTGATAGGCCTACTTATTGATGCTACCATGCAATTATGCTATTACACCAAGCTTACGATGGCTATCAATATATCTTGTCACTAAGTGTTGATTTGCTTGTGTTTGAGCTAAAGTAATAACATATTTGCATTTATGTGTCATTCAATATCTTTATTTTCTTTCGCAGTCCTACTCATTGATGTACCTTCCATTTATTGGTTTTCTTGTTTTCTTTGTTAGCCCTTTACCAACCCTATTAAGTGCATGTTTATGCAACCATGCTATTGCATCGAGCTTATAATGGCCATCAATGCTTATATCTTGTCACTGGGTATTGATTTCCTTTGATATCTCTACCACACCCAATTTAGTGGATGTTTATACAATTAAGCTATTTTATTGGTTTTATGATTGCTATTGATGCCCATGTTGTTGACATTGGATGTTGATTGCTTTTATTTAAAACCAATATAATATCTTATTTGTGTTTACATGCATTCCCTATACTCTTTCATTCTTGAAGCATGTTCTCTGAGGAATTGTTGGTTATGTTGCTGTCGCGCCTAGCAGTGCTTCTACAATCCTACTTAATGTATGTATATTTGCGCAAGGCTTTTTGCCTAGTGAATTACATTGCATTTTTTTGGGTTTGTGGTCAAGTGTACGCGATGCTGTGTGAGTGGCCATTGGTTTGTGTGGGTTTTTTGGCTCTTTGCTTATGCTGAGAACTGTATCGAAGCATTCCTTTTCATTGTTGCTTCAAGTGAATTGCTTCCTTGGGTGATTACGCGACAAAACTGCGTAATTAGGCACTTTAACCCGGTCTTTATGGCTTATATTTTTAATTAAATATCCAAATCTTTCCAATATTTTAATAAAGTGCCGAAATTATCATTCTTGAGTTTTATTGTGCAATTTACGAGTTTTTGATAATTTTTTGTGGCAGGAAAAGTCCCGGGAACGAAAACCAACACCTGTTCGTATTGCATACATAACTTTTCCGTCCGAGTTCCGATCGAGACAATTCAAATTTTTGAAGAAAGAGGAAAGGATTATCTACAACTTTTATTTTTTTAGTTTTGTGAGAAACAGGCTCTAGAAGGGTCAAATTTGGTGGTGAACAGAGAGCAAAAATTAAAAAAAAAAAAAAAAAAAATAAATATATTAGACCATTGATGTGACCTGGTGTCACTAGCTAAGCTTGTTCAGGGCATTATGCTTGCCTGTGACCACTTATCTCGTGTGCTTAGGATGGGTTTCCATCATGTAAATACTAGTGTAGGGTTATTTTCTGCTAGTAGAGTCTTTGTAAGCCAAATAAGGCAGTATGACTCCTCGGTCACTTTGATGTTTCCTAGTACCAAGATGATAATTACATAAAAACCTCTTTAGGGGAGGGTGAGTGTTCATCAGTCATTGTAAAAATCACTAGCAATTGTCAACGTGCTTAGCCTACTTGCCTCCCTCGCTAAGTACAACATGTCAACGAAGGATTTGTTAATGAATTATGTTTGCTTCAATGTTTACTGCTTGCTTGCCATGGCTTTCATGAATTGATTACTATTTCCACTGCTATCTGAATGAATATTAATGAAAGTGCTTTGTGGATGAATGTTGGTAAATGATAGGTTAGCTAGTTAAGCAAGAGTGCTTTAGCTAGCCCCGCACGGCCCTTCACAACAGTGTGAAAATAGTCGGACTGTGACACCCGGCCATGCAAGCTGGGTCAGGTCAAGTTGCTGGGTTGGACAATCCGGGTCTTAGGGTTGTGTTTCCCTCTTCCCTTTTTATTCTCCCTTTTTCCCTTTCTCTTCCCTGTTGGGCACTGCCCTAGCCGAGATATCCTCTTCTCCTTCTTCTTCTTCTTCCCTATTCTGTTCTTTCTTCCTTCAACTCTCTCCCTGAACTCTCACCTACTCTCTTCCTCTCTCTCTGCTCTCCCTAAACTCCTCTAGCTTACCTATGTTTTTTTCCAGCTCCTGTAACTTGGACACCTTAGAACCAGTAGGAACTAGCCCACTCTCCAGCGCACCCTCAACCTCCAGCCTTTCTGCATGTCTAGCTCCTCACCCATCCACAGCCACAGAGCGATGGCAGAGCAACTCCTTCAGTAGGGCAACAACCCGCGAGCCACACAGTAGCAAACAGCAAGACGGCTAGCCCCTCCATCCTCTGCAGCAACCCGAGGCACTCCAGCAGCTTCCATGGCAGCAGTTGTCCCCTCGGCAACCTCTTGCTCTGCCTGCTGCTCCAACCTCATCCATGGGCAACCCTTGTTCCAGAATCCTCTATTTTACTCCCTCTCTCTCTATTTCTCTCTCTCTCTCTCCTTCTCTCTTATTGTGTCCTTGGATTCCTTGTTTTTATTTTAATTGAATATTGTTACTGTTTTGTTTTAAGTTTTATTAAAAGTTTAATTTTTAAATATCATTGAAGGTGTTTTATATTTATTACAATATTTATTTATTTAGTTGCCTTTCCTTTAAAAAATTTTATTCTTGATTGAAGTTTGGATTAATTTAGGGTTAGCTTTATTCAAGCTTGTGTTTTTTTTTTATTATTTATTAGTATTGTGTTTATTGTCTTTTTAGCTTAAATTTCTGTTAAGTTCACGTGTGCGTTTAAATTGTGATGTTGGTTCGTAATTTTTGGTCTATGTTAAAGATTTGGTTTTTATTGTGTGTGTGTGTGTGTGTGTGTGTGTGTGTGTGTTTGGTTAAGTTTCCGTTGTGTGTTTTTAATTCCGAGTTCAAAGTTGTCATCTTTACTTAGCACGTGTTTTGGTATTTTCTTAAGTAGACTAGCGTTTCTATCCTTACTATTTAATTAAATGCATACTAGGTCTAGGGTTTTAATTCTTTTGTTTGTTTAATTTATTGAAAGAAATCTCAACAATCCTGAAAACCCTGAATCTGGACTGAGTTTTAGTACCCTATTTGTTTTCGATTGGACGAACATAACTTTTGAGATTAAAACACATTCCCTGAGGAGACGATCTAGCCCTTGGGTTTAATATTACACGACAAAACTCCTATACTTGGGATAGCTTCCGAGCTGCTCATTTTTCGAGTGAGTCAAGTTTTTGGTGCTGTTGCTGGGGAGTGTTGTTCTTAGTCTCAAATTAGCGTTTTTCCCCTCATTTTTATTAGTTTTATGAAAAAAAAAATAGAAAACAAAAACAAAAAAAAAAATCAAGTTTTGAAAAATGGCTGCACTTGCACCGCGCACGATAATGGACTTTTTGCAGCTTGAATATGCCACTGGATCCTCTTCCACTATTTTGCCTTATGACGAGCTTAATTTCATGATGCAGCGCGGGAGGACGTCATTGCTACCCGAGTTCTATGGGACGGAATCTGAGTGCCCATATCCGCACTTAGTAGAGTTTGAATTAACCTACAACATATTTTTCTCTCATGCTAAAACTGACAAATCTATTAGACTGAATTTATTTCTTGCTACTTTGCAAGATAGAGCATTGATCTGGTTTCATTCCTTGAGACCTTACTCTATCACTAATTGGTCTGATATGGAGCATGAATTTTTGCATACATTTTTTCACTCACAGAAAACTCAATTTTTGCAGGAACAGATTCTTAATTTTGTGCAGCAGGATGACGAGACATTTCGGGCTTGCTGGGAGCAATTCAAGGATCTACTAAGCACTTGTCCACATCACGGGTTTGACACATGGAGGTTAGCTGATTGTTTTTATACTGCTTTTACCCCTGATTGCAAGTATTTTTTCCAGACCATGTGCAATGGAGAACTCTTCACCAAGGATCTAGATCAGGTATTATCGTTCTTCGATTACCTAGCTGACAATGTCCCACAGTGCAATACACGATACAATCAGGCACCCATGACTACTCACCCTATCAGCACAATTAGTGGTGGAGATGCATATGAGCCACCAAACTACCCAGATATCCCTCTACCTCAATACCAGCCACAAAAGATCCCTCAGAGCTGTACGCCGTCAGACCTTTTTGAGGAAAGCATAACATAGATGGCGAACATGCTCCAACAGTTCATGCAAACTCAAGTCAATCATAATAATGAATTGCGGGATACCATTAATGCGATAAGCACGTAGTTGGACATCTTAGAACAAGAGGAGATGCTCGTAGAACATCAGCCTAGTCCTTAAGAGTACCAACAACCACAACAACAAATGCACGATGTTTCTCTTGAGACAATAGAGGTCGTCATCACTTTGAGAAGCGAGAAAGAAGTTCCCTAACCAGAGATTCTCATCATCGGGCAACCAGTTGTCCCAACACCAGAAGTTACAACTGAAATAGATAAATTCAAAGAAATATCAGAGGAAACAAGCCCAAAAGTGGAGTAGTTAGTTGATGAAGACACTGACACTCATACGGAGTACCAACCTGTGGTACCTCCCTCTTAGAGCCCAGAAACCGTGGAACAGTCACTCCCACCTGAATCAAATGTCAAGGAGCCCAATGTGGAGGCAGGCTCTTGCAGTGGTGAGATGATTTGTACACCTGATCAAGAGGGTAACCAGTATGGTGAGAATCCAATTTTCAAATAACCAGGTAAAACTTGTAATGTTAATGCTTCTGAAGAACTACAGGTACTTGTTCCAATAACTTTCTCTCAAACGTTAGTTCGTAAAGCAGCAAATTTCCTGGACACAATGTTGAATAAAGACCCTTTCTTGTCCACACATGAGGGTCGGCCTGCACACATATTGTTTGGTATTTTAACGCATATTGATTTATTCGAGGCTGATTTTCGTGCAGGTATAAAGACTGATCGATTGTGGCGGCTCAAATTTGGAGACCCACCGATACAATTTACAGACCTGCGGCCACCAGACGAAATTCCTCCTAAGCCTCCACCAGACAATTGTGATGTTTTTCTTTCCCTTATTTTCCTTTTATTTTATTTTATTATATTTTTAGTTAGTTTTCAGGTCCATTTTCTCGTAGTTCAGTTTTTCTTTTCCGTTACCCCGCTATTTAGGTACGCCTTACCTTTCCCGTGCACAGTTTTTTCTATTTCCCCTATGCTTTCACATTGAGGACAATGTTCCACTTTAGTTGGGGGGGATGAGCATTCGCATGTCACACTATGCATGTACACGTACCTATTTTTATAAAAAAAAATAAAATAAACTAAAAAAAAATCAAAAATAAAGAGAGAAAGAAAGAGAACTAAGGAATTAAGCTGCATTTTGCCATGCTTAACACTGACTCATACCCTTCACATACTTGTGTATAACTTAAGAATTACACACTTGAGTCAATCATGCGTAGTTTCTTTTTATATGATTTTGTGACTCCATGAAGAATTGATTGGTAGTACATTTGTGTTAATTTGGCTATATAATTTCCTGTATTTACACGGCACCTCACGAGGCTGAATAAAAACATTCACGTGATTCATTGCACTTAGGGTTCCTATGAGCACTGAGAGAACACCTATGACGACTATGACACCTTGTGAGGTATTGTTGAGCCAATTATCATTCTTTTGAGTTTTTGCCGTCAGCTCAGAGTTCATGAAACTCAACTTTCCTTTTTTTCTAGATATCCTTTGTACACTAGTCTATGTTTTGATTTGCTAGCCTAGAGGTGACACCGAGTTGGGAGATAGAAACCTGGGTCTTGTAGCCTATTCAAGATATGAAGGCCGAGCCACCCCTAGAGATAGACTTAATTCATGAGCCCCTATTCAAGCTCAATTCCCATTGATTGTTTGAAGATTACAAAAAAAGTGTTATAATTGTCCTAATTACTCAAGAAAAGACAAAAAATAAAAAATGAGCAGAAGAAAGAATAAGCAATAAACATAGGCATGAAATGAAATGTCAATGTCGGTCCATATACATATCACAAAAAGTCAAGGACATGACACATGTTTTCCACGTAGGAAGATGCTTCAACCGGCTAATGCCTCAGATGTATCCATGACAAGTTTGTGAGTAAGTTGATCTAGGGTGGTCTCGGTTGGATGTGGCGAGTAAGTGAGAAGACGCTAGGGTGAAGGACCCGACATCTAAAAAATAGGCTAGATCCTTCTCAGACTAGTCTACTCCGTATACCTAGTGTTTGTTCCTTTTAATAAGTGGGATGTTTGATCGTGACACTCTTCCTTACATATGACGAGTGAACTCATCTTCTTTGAGTGTTCTTGAGGGTATACCGGGTAGGCCGAGTCAAAGCGACCGTTCTGTAGGTGTCCACTAGTATCCTGGGTGTAATGAGTCACACACATCACACACACCTCGAGGGTTTACTTGTTTATACTCGGACTTATATGATTGCATTAACTCTGAATGTGCCACTAATTAACTTCATGTGAGTATACTGCTCTTAAATGACATATAAACGATGAAACTTGCATGAGTGACGTGCTTTGGAGTTGTGAGTACTGAATATGAAAAAGCTTGTGTGAGATTCAGTTATGTTCTTGTATATTAAACGGTATGCTTGTGTCGCATGTGCATTGATTTCATGATCACTGGAGCTTGTAGTTGTAGACACCACCCTGAGATTCATTCACGTCACTTGCTAGAGACTAGCAAAATGTTAGTTAGGGGGTGTGATTACACATCAAAACTACGTAATTGGGCACTTTAACCCAATCTTTACGGATTATATTTTTAATTAAATATCCAAATTTGTCCAATATTTTAATAAAGTTCCGAAATTATCATTCTTGAGTTTTATTGTGCAATTTACGAATTTTTGATAATTTTTATCGCAGGAAAAGTCTTGAGAACCAAGACCAATACATGTTTGTATTTCGTACATAACTTTTCCTTCCAAGCTTCAATCGAGACGATTCAAATTTTTGAGAAAGAGGAAAGGATTATCTACAACTTTCATGTTTCGAGTTTTGTGAGAAACAAGCTCCAGAAGGGTCAAATTTGGCGGTGAACAGTGAGCAAAAATGAAGTAAAAAAAAAAAAAAAAACAAATATATTAGACCATTGATGTGACTCGGCTAGGCCGGGTTGGGTCAAGTTGCTGGGTTGGACAATCCGGGTCTTAGGGCTGTGCTTCCCTCTTCCCTTTTTATTCTCTCTTTTCCCCTTTCTCTTCCCTGTTGGGTGCTGCCCCAGCCGAGACATCCTCTTCTTCCTCTTCTCCTTCTTTTTCTTCTTCTTCTTCTTCTTCTTCTTCTTCTTCTTCTTCTTCCCTATTCTGTTTTTTCTTCCTTCAATTCTCTCCATAAACTCTCACCTACTCTCTTCCTCTCTCTCTGCTCTCCCTAAACTCCTTTAGCTTACCTCTGTTTTTCTCCAGCCCCTGCAACTTGGACACCTTAGAACTAGCAGGAACCAGCCCACTCTCCAGCGCACCCTCGACCTCCAGCCTCTCTACACGTCCAGCTCCTCACCTATCCATGGCCACAGATCCAATGATGGCAAAGCAACTCCTTCAGCAGGGCAACAACCCGTGAGCCACACAGCAACAAACAACAAGACATTCAGCCTCTCCATCCTCTGTAGCAACCCGAGGCACTCCAGTAGCTTCCATGGTAGCAGCTGTCCCCTCGGCAACCTCCTGCTCTGCCTGCTGCTCCAACCTCATCCATGGGTAGCCCTTGTTCCAACATCCTCTATTTTACTCCCTCTCTCTCTCTATTTCTCTCTCTCTCTCTCTCCTTCTCTCTTATTGTGTCCTTGGATTCCTTGTTTTTATTTTAATTGAATATTGTCACTATTTTTTTTTAAGGTTTATTAAAAGTTTAATTTTTAAATATCATTGAAGGTGTTTTATATTTATTGCAATATTTATTTACTTAGTTGCCTTTCCTCTAAAAAATTTTATTCTTGATTGAAGTTTGGATTAATTTAGGGTTAGCTTTATTCAAGCTTGTGTTTTATTTATTTATTAGTATTGTGCTTATTGTCTTTTTAGCTTAAATTTTTGTTAAGTTCACGTGTGCGTTTAAATTGTGATGTTGGTTTGTAATTTTTGGTCTATGTTAAAGATTTGGTTTTTATTGCGTGTGTGTGTGTTTGGTTGAGTTTCCGTCGTGTGTTTTTAATTCCGAGTTCAAAGTTGTCATCTTTACTTAGCGCGTGTTTTGGTATTTTCTTAAGTAGACTAGGGGGTCTATCCTTACTAATTAATTCAATGCATGCTAGGTTTAGGGTTTTAATTCGTTTGTTTGTTTAATTTATTGAAAGAAATCTCAACAATCCTGAAGACCCCAAATCTGAACTGAGTTCAGTACCCTATTTGTTTTCGATTGGATGAACGTAACTTTTGAGATTAAAATGCATTCCCTGAGGAGACGATCTAGCCCTTGGACTTAATATTACACGAAAAAACTCCCATACTTGGGATAGCTTCCGAGCTAATCATTTTTTGAGTGAGTCATTGGGCAAAATATTGATTCCAGTGTTGCCTACCTAATTTGAAGGAATTATCGATTGATGTCTCTTTTTTTGTCATACGCCTCTTTTTGGGGTGTATGGTGAACCTATAAGCAACCCCTATGATCCATGCATATGCTTCACTTGTGCGTCTTATGCTTATGGTTTGTTCGGGTTCAATTGCTCGTGCTTTTGGATACAGAACCTTGTGCGGGGATGGGGTTTACACTCCAATGTGCCCTTAACCAAGTGTTTATCACTTGATGCAATACACAATGACGACACTTGCTTTGATTGCCTTTTAGGCTCATACGGTGTCAGTGTTGATAAAGAATGCTACCTGGTTGACCTGCCAGTAGTCATATGCTTCTCTCAAAGATTAAGCCATGTATGTGTAAGTATAAACTAATTCAGATTGTGAAACTGCGAATGGCTCATTAAATCAATTATAGTTTGTTTGATGGTATTTGCTACTCGGATAACCGTAGTAATTATAAAGCTAATACGTGCAACAAACCCTAACTTCTAGAAGGGATGCATTTATTAGATAAAAGGTTGATGCGGGCTTTGCCCATTGCTCTGATGATTCATGATAACTCGACGGATCGCACAACCTTGGTGCCAGCGACGCATCATTCAAATATCTACTTTATCAACTTTCTATGGTAGGATAATGGCCTACCATGGTGGTGACGGGTAACATAGAATTAGGGTTCAATTCAGGGGAGGGAGCCTGAGAAACAGCTACCACATCCAAGGAAGGCAGCGGGCGTGTAAATTACCCAATCCTGACACAAGGGGGATAGTGACAATAAATAACAATACCGGGCTCTATGAGTCTGGTAATTGGAATGAGTACAATCTAAATCCCTTAACGAGGATCCAGTGGAGGGCAAGTCTGGTGCCAGTAGCCGTGGTGATTCCAGCTCCAATAGCGTATATTTAAGTTGTTTTAGTTAAAAAGCTCGTAGTTGGACCTTGGGTTGGGTTGACCGGTCCGCCTTTTGGTGTGCACCGGTCATCCTGTCCCTTCTATAGGCGATGCGCTTCTGGCCTTAATTAGCTGGGTCATGCCTCTGATGCTGTTACTTTGAACAAATTAGAGTGCTCAAAACAAGCCTATGCTCTGGATACATTAGCATGGGATAACATCATAGGATTCGGTCATATTTTGTTGGCCTTCAGGATCAGAGTAATGATTAACAGGGACAGTCGGGGGCATTCATATTTCATAATTAGAGGTGAAATTCTTAGATTTATTAAATACGAACAACTGTGAAAGCATTTGCCAAGGATGTTTTCATTAATCAAGAACGAAAGTTGGGGGCTCGAAGACAATCAGATATCGTCCTAGTCTCAACCATAAATGATGCCGATCAGGGATCAGCAGATGTTGCTTATAGGACTCTGCTGGCACCTTATGAGAAATCAAAATTTTTGGGTTCCGGGGGGAGTATGGTCACAAGGCTGAAACTTAAAGGAATTGACGGAAGGGCACCACCAGGAGTGGAGCCTGCGGCTTAATTTGACTAAACATGGGGAAACTTACTAGGTCTAGACATAGTAAGGATTGACAGACTGAGAGCTCTTTCTTTTCTTTTTTTTCTTTTTTTTTTAATCAAATGGTAAATGTATATTGATCAAAACGCATATTTACAAGTACTCTGGGCATCCCCTGGTTGACAGGAACATAGTTCCTATACCCCTTATAATCCAAAGTTTACATCAAAACCTAGGCCTTCCCAAGGGCTAAGTATAGCCATTTCAAATACAATTCAATTCACTACTATGCATGCTTCCTGTATATCAAAACTCACTAGAGTTAATCTAAGGAATACATACCAAATTTTTTCAAAAATTTCCATATAAGTGTATCTTTGAATTACATTAATCATTTCATTAGAGGAAATAAAATGATTCTCAAACTTTACCCTATTTCTGAAATACCACAGGAAGTATACCGAGGCAGCCAATCCAGTCCTCCTTCCCACATATTGAAAACTCTTTCCTTTATCTTCCTTGAATAGCCATTTCATTGCAGCTTTGATTGCAGTCATTTCCCTTCTAAGACCCATCCATCTCCTGATACCTTTCCAAACCTCAGTAGAAAATTCACATTTGAAAAACAAGTGGTCTGAGTTTTCTATTTCTATTTTGCAGTAAACATATTTTGAATCCAACTCTTCAACTATCACTTTGTCACAAGTGGGAAGTTTCCCCTTTACTCCCAACCATAGGAAAAATGCATGCTTGGAGATTATGCCACCTGATTATACAACTCTAGCCCATGGGACTTTGTGTTTTTTTGTCCTCCAAAATTCATAACACTGATGTGAGTTTTTTTTTTTTTTTTCAATTCCTCCAATTTTTTTAATGCTCTCCCAATGCCTCCACATCTGTTTACTAGCTGATCTCTTACTTCCAGCAGCTTTTTAAGCAGATTTGAATCCTCCCTCCTCACTTCTAATTCCCAGATGGAGGAGTTGTTTAAGTAAGTCTGGTGCACCCATTGTGACCACAGTGTGTCCTCCTTCGAGTGTATATTCCATAGAGTCTTTGTCATCAATGCCTTATTCCATGTGCCCAAGTCTAGAATTCCCAATCCTCCTTCTGTTTTTGGAACACAAACCTCCTGCCAAGCCACAAGTGGCTTCTTTCTTCCTCCCCACAGAAACCCTCTGCATAGTTTCACAACCTGGTTTAGTACATTTAGGGGGATAGGAAAAATTGCCAACCAAAAGCACTCAACCCCTTGAAGGATAGATTTAAGAACCTCCACTCTACCTGCATATAAGAGTGTCTTCCCAGGCCATTCGCTGAACTGATCTGAAATTCTGTTAACTAGTGGCTCGTAGTGTGTAGCATTCAGTCTTGCTGCCAACAAAGGAATACCCAAGTACCTGAAGGGAAATTCACCCAAGCCAATTCCAATGATATCCATAATCCTTTCCAGTTCCTGCTCCTTATTACCAGCCTGATACATGTTTGATTTCAAGTTGTTAGCTTCAAGCCCCGACTTTTTAGAAAATTTCTTTAAATAGTCCATCATGTATCTTACTGATGTCGAGTCACCCCTTGAGAATAACATCAAATCATCAGTGAAGATCAGGTGATTAATTCTCAGGTCTTCACATTTTGGATGGAACCTGGAGTGGAATTCACCTTCCAAAGCCTTTAACTACCTCGACAAACACTCCATACAGATTACAAATAGAAGAGGAGACAATGGGTCCCTCTGTCTAAGCCCCTTTTTCTCTTTAAAGAATCCAAACAATATACCATTAACTGATATAGAGAATGATGTTGAAGTCACACATTCCATAATCCAACCAATCATGACTTGGGGAAATTTTAATAGCTTCAACATTTCAGACAGGAAAGGCTGGGCCACAGTATCATAGGCCTTCCTTAGGTCTATTTTCAAAAGGCATCTAGGTGACACTCTCCTTCTTGTGTATCGTCTTACCAGCTCCTATACCAGGTAGATGTTTTCTATCATGCTTCTATTCCTCACAAAGGCAGCCTGGGCTGGGTTAATCAATTCTTCCAGACAAGGTTTAATTTTAGCTACTAGTATCTTCGAAATTATCTTATACAACACATTGCAACAGGAGATTGGCCTGAAGTCATTTACAATGCAGGCATGGGTTGATTTGGGTATTAGTGCAATGATTGTATGATTAAGTTGTTTTAGCAATTTACCACTCATGAAGAACTCTTTGATAGCTTGTGTGGCTTCCATTCCCACAATATTCCAAGCTTTCTTAAAGAATCCTGTAGAATACCCATCAGGCCCCGGTGACTTTTCATCACCAATACTAAAAAGAGCCTCCCTTACCTCATCTTTAGTAACATGAACTATCATTTGTTTTTTCATCACCTCAGTTACCACTAGCCTCTCGATATAACCTGATCATCAATCTTGTCACATCCTTTTTCCTCCCTTAGTAACTGTTTATAGTAATTCACGAATTCCCTTCCAACCTGTTCATAGGATTTAGTAACTTCACCATTTTGTTTAGTCACTGAAGCAATATGGTTTCTTGCTTTTTTCCTTTTAAAATAGCATGAAAGTATGAGGATCCCTTGTCAAAGTTTTTAAGGTATCTACACTTTGCCACTTAAGCCAAGAACTGTTGATTGGCTTCTTCTAATCAGTCTGCTTCTCTTCTTTTAGCTTTACATTCCTCCTACAACACTGAACAAGAAGGTGATGAATGCAGCTTCTCCTAAATTTCTAATGCCTCTGCACAAGCCCTTTCTGCCCTGCTAGAAATGTAAGAGAAGTGAAGTCTATTCGCTTCTTTCTTGATTATATGGGTGGTGGTGAATGGTCGTTCTTAGTTGGTGGAATGATTTGTCAGGCTAATTCCATTAATGAACGAGACCTCAGCCCTGCTAACTAGCTATGTGGAGGTGACCCTTCACGGTCAGCTTCTTAGAGGGACTATGGCCAATTAGGCCATGGAAGTTTGAGGCAATAACAGGTTTGTGATGCCCTTAGATGTTCTGGGTCGCACGCGTGCTACACTGATGTATTCAACGAGTCTATAGCCTTGGCCGATAGGCCCAGGTAATCTTTGAAATTTCATCGTGATGGGGATAGATCATTGCAATTGTTGGTCTTCAATGAGAAATTCCTAGCAAGCGCGAGTCATAAGCTCATGTTGACTACGTCCCTGCCCTTTGTACACACTGCCCATCACTCCTACCAATTGAATGGTTCGGTGAAGAGTTCGGATTGCGGCGATGTGGGCGGTTCGCTGCTGGCAACGTCATAAGAATTCCACTAAACCTTATCATTTAGAGGAAGGAGAAGTCGTAACAAGGTTTCCGTAGGTGAACCTGCAGAAGGATCATTGTCAAAACTTGCCAAAGAATGACCCGCGAATATGTTATTTACATAGTGGTGATTGCTTCATGCTCACCTCACCCTGGTCAATTTGAAAATTGCAATGCAGGTGTTCCCCATTTTTTATTGAATGGGAAATCATGTTTGTTTGCATGCTCATTTTGATGAGTTTCACAATAACCTAGGCACGGCATGCGCCAAGGAATTGAAATGAAAGAACATTCACTTGTTGCCTCATCTACGGTGCAATGGGATGTGTTTATTTTTGAACCATAATGACTCTCAACAACAGATATCTCAGCTCTTGCATTGATGAAGAATGCAACAAAATGTGATACTTGGTGTGAATTGTAGAATCCCATGAATCATTGAGTCTTTGAACACAAGTTGCACCCGAAGCCATTAGGCTGAGGGTACGTCTGCCTAGGTGTCACATGATCCGTCACCCTAAAC
Organism: Malania oleifera; assembly: GCF_029873635.1. Taxonomy (NCBI): domain Eukaryota; kingdom Viridiplantae; phylum Streptophyta; class Magnoliopsida; order Santalales; family Ximeniaceae; genus Malania; species Malania oleifera. Next base: position 54,259,809 of record NC_080423.1, read on the forward strand.
CCTCTCCCATGAAACATTGTTGGGGGTGGGATACTATGTGGGTGGATGTTGGCCTCCCGTGCATGTACTTGTAGGCGGTTGGTTGAAAATATAAGGTCTAGACAACACACAAAATGGCGATCGATGGTTGTTAGACCCTTTCATTGTGTTATGCTCCATCATTTGAGTTGCATTGACATAAGGATCTCACTCAACCCTTTAGTATTTGTCTATAAGAGACAATACTTTTTCGCAACCCTATGTCATGCGGGGCTACCCGTTGAGTTTAAGCATATCAATAAGCAGAGGAAAAGAAACTTTACAAGGATTCCCTTAGTAACGGTGAGCAAACTGGGAAGAGCCCAACTTGAGAATCGGACAACAATGTTGTTCGAATTGTAGTCTGTAGAAGCGTCCTCAGTGATGGACTGGGCCCAAATCCCCTAGAAGGGGGCGCTGGAGAGGGTGAGAGCACCGTCGTGCTCAAACCTTGTTACATTACGAGGTGCTGTTGATGAGTCAGTTTGTTTGGGAATGTAGCCCTAATTGGGCGATAAATTCTATCCAAGGCTAAATATTGGCGAGAGACTGATAGCAAACAAGTACCACGAGGGAAAGATGAAAATGACTTTGAAAAGAGAGTCAAAGAGTGCTTGAAATTTTCGGGAGGGAAGCGTGTTGGCCTTACAAGGCTTAAAATCTTGTTATCTTGTTTTGATGCTAACAAACAAGTGGAATTTAACATATTTGTGTGAGTAATGTTATTTCAGGGCTCACATATGAGAAAGTAAGGTGAAAGTGCTCACAAGGATCAAATGAAGCTTAAAAGAGTCAAAGCATGGATTTAAAGATGATATATTAAACCTTGAAGATTATGAGGACATGAATGAGTTGTTGAAAGTCAAGGAATATTAAAGTAAAAAGAGCCAAAGAAAGGCAAAGTGAGAAAGCTCAAAGAATATGGAAGCTTGAAAAAAAGATGGACTCAATCCAAGGACAAAGCATGAAGACTCAAGAACCTAAAATGTTAATGTCTTAGAAGTCTCATGTAAGTGCTTTAATGTTTAAAATATTGTTTGAAATATTTTGAAACTCTTAGGTTAACTTCTTGGACCTAGATACCTTTTAAAATACTTGGACAATATTTTTTATAAGGTCAAAAATTATTTTAAAAAGGTTAGATTCATTTTTGGAATGAAAAGCACAAAAAAGAGTTTTTCCAAATGCTGTCAGTTTTTATACACCCGCATTGAAGTGAATTTTTCTCTATAAAAAACTCTTTATTTTAAAATGTGTTCAACCTAAAAGTGTTAGGATTTTCTCTTAGATTTCTTGTGACATCAAGAAAACCTAATTTGGAGTTATACAGAAAACGTTATGGCCAAAACACTGAAGCGGGATCACAGTTGTCAGCCATCTGAACACTGTTCATAGGAGGAACGTCAGCTGTTTGAACAGCACACAGAACGACCTCAAATGTCTGAAGATTAAGATCAGACGTCTAACAAATTTTCTGGGACAGAAATGAAACAGGCAGTAGCTGTTCAGACATATGAACCCGACACTTCAAACATCTGAACTTGACACTTCAGATGTCTGAACCCTCTCTTCAGACATCTGAACACTATTCAACGGGCAAATTTTTTAAAATCTAATATTTTAAATTATAGCCATTTGAGCTCCAAAATTTCTAACAACTTGGGAAACTCTCTAAGGAAACTTTTGCAACATGGAAACAAGTTTGAAAGCCTATAAATACATGGTTTTGCAAATCAAAACACATCCAAGAATTGAAAAATCTGTTTTGAGAAGCTGAAAGCACTCTTGTTCTTCCAAAGTTTTCTTGCTCACTCATTGCAAAACTCTTTTGCTGAGATATTATGAAGTGCTAATCCTTCCTCTTCTGAATTCCTACTGCTAATCCTCATCTAAGAAGGATGTTGGTGAATTCTACACTTGAGCTTCATTGTATTTCATATTGATATTTTACATTCAAGTATATAGTGTTGAAATTGTACTAACTTGCTCTTTGAGAGAGTATACTTGTACGCAGATCTTATCTTGTGTTTCTTGTAGTTCTTTGACGTTCCAAGGATTGTTTGGATCGTTGGCTAAGTAAGGGGATATTGCTTAGAGAGGCGGGCTCTAGCTTAAAGGAGTGACTGAACGAGGGGACATCGTTTGGAGAGGCAGACTCTAGCCTAAGTGAAGGAGTGTTTGAGCGTGGGGTATCGCTTGTTATTAGGTTTTGTTCCACCCATCAATGGAATAGGTTTAGTGAATCCTTTGGTGGTTTGTCAAAGGCAAGGACGTAGGCTGGGTATAAGCCGAACCTCGTAAAAATCGCCATCTCACTCTCTCTTTCCCTATTCTTTATTTTTAGTTCTTATATAACTGCGTGGATGTTTTAAATATCTAAATTATACATACTACGTATATTTGGAATCAAACAAACTTAAGGTTTAATTTTGATTTGGGTTGCGAAAACCGAAAGGGAGTACGTTGGTTACACCATATCTTACGGAAACTATACAGGAGTAGGTTACTTGGTTAACATCCCAAAGATAAATTTACCAAAATTTTATTTGAATTCTAAATATTTGGAAAGAGTAATTGGATTCATTTATACAGGGCTTTACTTTAGCAAGCATAAATTCTCATTCACTACAATGCTTGGTTCAAATTTGGCTAATATCAACATACAACCATTTTGAGTTTATATATTACATAAGTGCTGGGTATTGGCTTTTTTTATTGCTTTCTAATTATAGTTGATTGGTTTGGTTGAATGATTGGATGTTTTTATGGTTAAGGATTAAATAAAGAAACTAAGTTCTTGAGTGCTTAACAAATTAGACAAATAAGTCACAAATTGGTTAAAAGAAATAAAATAAGTTTAAGAATTCTAAAAAGGAATTAAAAGAAATTTTTAAAAGCCAATTCACCCCCCTCTTGGGAAGCTATTCCTAATTTCAATTGGTATTAGAGAGGGGTTATAGAAACTCTTAACTAGAAGTTATAAAAAGATCGTAATGGCTCACATAGGCGTAGCTCCCTTTAGAGAGGGACAATCTTCAACTAGGCCTCCTATCTTTTGTGGTTTGAACTACACGTTTTGGAAAAAGAGAATGCAAATCTATCTCCAAATAATGAATTGGAAAGTATGGGAAGTTTTTATAGATGGAGATCAAATTCTAACTAAGATAGTAATGGAAAACAAATCCCAAAAGAGAAGAAAGATATGACCGATCAAGATTATAAAATGCTCCAAACAAATTCAAGTGCTATAAATGCTTTATATTGTGCCTTATGCTAATGAATTTAATAGAGTAATGACCTACAAATAAGCTAAGGAGATATGGGATAAGCTACAAGTTACTTATGAAGGAACAACTAATGTTAGGGATAATAGAGTTGATATGCTCACAAGTGAGTATGAAGCCTTTAAGATGAACCCGGATGAATCAATTACAAATATGTTTACTAGGTTCACTCACATAATTAATTCCCTAAATGCCTTAGGAAAAACTTACACTACTTATGAGATGATAAGAAAAATTCTGAGAGGCCTTCCCTCCATGTGGGAACCAAAGGCTATTGCTATCACAGAAGGTAGAAATATGAAAAATACATCTTTGGATGAGCTTATAAGTTCTCTCCTCAAATACAAAATGGCAATAAATGAAAAGAGTGGGAAAACCAAAGCCCAAGAAAAAATAGACTTTAAAGCCTTAAAAGAAAACTCAAGTAGTGAAATGGATGAAGATGAAGAAGCCTTCATATCTAAAAAGCTAGCAAGGATACTTAGAAGAAGAAACAAATTCAAGAGAAGAAATAAAAAATCTGAATCAAAAGAAGAAATCAGCAAAAAGAAATCTAAAAATAAAACTCCTACATGCTATAATTGGAATAAAATTGGACATATAAAACCAGAATGTCCACTATTAAAGAAAGAGTCAAAAAAGAAAAACAAGAAGGCTATGAAAGCCACTACTTGGGATAGTACAAGTAGTTCGGAATATGAATCAAGCGACCAAGAGGTTGCTTACACGTGCTTTATGGCATGGGATAACAAATAAAGCTCCTCAACTAAATTTTCAAATAATTCTTGTAGTGATGAATCAAGTGATGAGGGTATGTCATCTTATGACTTCAAAATGATCTATTCAAAGTACATAAGATGCTGATAAAAGCAAATAAACAAAACACCTCATTGAAGAATAAGAATAAAAATTTAATGAAAGAGTTAGATTTTCTAAAGAATGCTGAAAGAAATAAAGACTCAAAACTCAAGCAATTGGAACATAAGTATGAATCAGCAATGAAAGAAATAGAATCCAAAAACCTTGCTGAAAAAGAAAACAACTTGAAAATTGAGAAACTAGAAAGCAAGAATGACCAAATGATAGAAGACCTTCGATCCTTATCCTCTACCGTATATGAGAAAGATATGTATATTTTTGAATTAGAGGATAGAATCAAAAAATTATCTCTAGAATTAGAGAAATCATTAAAGAAAGTTGATAACAAGAAAGACATAGAGTTAAATGATCTCAAGAATCAAATCAAAGATAAGGATAAAATTATTTACAACTTCACAAAAGGAAAGGAAAATTTTGATAAGATGATTGGCTTACAAAGAATGTCTCTAAATAAAGAAGGCATTGGTTTCAATGGAATTAAAAATAAAATGAAGAAGAATTCTTACATGGGATATTTCTCAAAAGAATCTAAAGACTATACTTGCACATCTTCTAATGCCTACACAAACACCATATGCTATCAATGCAAGAAAAAAAGGCATATAAAGTTTGAATGTCCGTTTGAGAGGAAAGGTGTTAAAACCAAACAAGTATGGAAAATAAAAGAAACCTCCCTTCAAAAATCCTCCGGACCCAAGAAAATATGGGTACCAAAAATGAAATAATGACTTCACACATATATGAAATAGAAAATGGCATTGTTGGCCAAAATCATAGGATGACTTTTTACTATGCTTAACTTAAGAAAATATAAAGAAAATATCAAATCCGAGCTTCTTATATAAGCGCCTTGATGTTACATGCTACATGCTTACTTGCCTACATGTGATGTATTTATATGCTATATGCTACATGTGTATTAATTAACTTGACTTGATTTATATTGAAAAGTATGGTTCACTATGTTGAAAATTGAGAATGAGATTATTGAGCTTAAGCACAAATTTTTTATATAAGGATAATTCTTGAACATGCATGATTTTAAATGAATCACATGGATAAACATACTGCTCTTTATCTATGAGCTATGAAAGATATAGTAGTTATATTAGTATTCATGAACTACATTATGTGATATTAAGCTTTGGTATCTATAAAGTATTTTTGGTTTCATATGTTAAAAATTTCAATAGATATCAAATCTAAAAGCTCACTTGGTATCACAAAGTCAAATTATTTATGAGCATGATGTGACATTGACGATCTTAGCATGATATTGATATTTGATACATGATATGATTCAATATTTTACATGGGATGATAAAAAAAATTAATAACAAAACTGAATGTATTAAATTCAGGGGGAGTGTCATGAATCATTAATCAATTGATATCATAAATTAAATTTTAAATTGGTATCATAAAAACCATCAAATTAATATTAGCTGGTATCTTGAATAAATGTTGTGAGCTACACACTACCCATGCTATATTGAAAAACAATAACTTGAGTGTGTACATATGTTTGGAATACATGGTTATTGATATGCTTAAAATGATTTGTATTTGAATTTAAATTACTTTTTTTCTTTTTGATTGATGTCAAAAGGGGGAGAAGTTGTGAAGCAAAAATTGAGTATGAACATTATATCTATTCAAAAGAAGTATTTAAGTATTTAATATTAATTAAAAAAGCTTGTAAAACCAAAAGAAAGTGATGAGCACGATTGATGAAATTAATATTGATTTTATTAAGATGAAGCTTATTGAAAGGGGGAGCCTTTTTAAGGCTTACTCACATTTTTGCTCCTTGTTTGTCATCATAAAAAAGGGGGAGATTGTTGGCCTTACAAGACTTAAAGTCTTGTTATCTTGTTTTGATGCTAACAAACAAGTGGAATTTAACATATTTGTGTGAGTAATGTTATTTCAGGGCTCACATATGAGAAAGTAAGGTGAAAGTGCTCACAAGGATCAAATGAAGCTTAAAAGAGTCAAAGCATGGATTTAAAGATGATATATTAAACCTTGAAGATTATGAGGACATGAATGAGTTGTTGAAAACCAATGAATATTAAAGTCAAAAGAGCCAAAGAAAGGCAAAGTGAGAAAGCTCAAAGAATATGGAAGCTTGAAGAAAAGATGGACTCAATCTAAGGACAAAGCATGAAGACTCAAGAACCTAGAATGTTAATGTCTTAAAAGTCTCATGTAAGTGCTTTAATGTTTAAAATATCGTTTGAAATATTTTAAAGCTCTTAGGTTAACTTCTTGGATGTAGATACCTTTTAAAATATTTGAAAAATATTTTTTATAAGGTCAAAAATTATTTTAAAAAAGGTTAGAATCATTTTTGGAATGAAAAGCAGCAAAAAGAGTTTTTCCAAATGCTGTCAGTTTTTATACATCTACATTGAGGTGAATTTTTATCTATCAAACACTCTTTATTTTAAAATGTGTTCAACATGAAAGTTGTAGGATTTTCTCTTAGCTTTATTTTTACACAATTAACACCTACTTTGTAGTTATATAGAAAAAGTTATGGCCCAAACACTGAATCTTGGTCACAACTGTCAGCCATCTAAACACTGTTCACGGGAGGAACTTCAGCTGCCTGAACAACACACAGAACGACCTCAAATATCTGAAGATTAAGCTCAGACATCTGAAGATTTTCTGGGACAAAACTGAAATAGGCAGTAGCTATTCAGACGTCTGAACCTGGCACTTCAGACATCTGAACTCGACACTTCAAACGTCTGAACCCTCTCTTCAGACATCTGAACACTATTCAACTGGCAAATTTTTTAAAATCTAATATTTTAAATTATAGCCGTTTGAGGTCCAAAATTTCTAACAACTTGGAAAACTCTCTAAGGAAACTTTTGCAACATGGAAACAAGTTTTAAAGCCTACAAATACATGGTTTTGCAAATCAAAACACATCCAAGAATTGAAAATCTGTTTTGAGAAGCTGAAAGCACCCTTGTTCTTCCAAAGCTCTCTTGCTCACTCATTACAAAACATTTTTGCTAAGATATGCTTAAGTGCTAATCCTTCCTCCTCTGAATTCCTACTACCAATCCTCATCTAAGAAGGATATTTGTGAATTTTACACTTGAGCTTCATTGTATTTCATATTGATATTTTACATTCACGTATATAGTGCTGAAATTGTACAAACTTGCTCTTTGAGAGAGTATACTTGTACGCAGATCTTATCTTGTGTTTATTATAGTTCTTTGACGTTCCAAGGATTGTTTGGATTGTTGGCTAAGTAAGGGGATATTGCTTAGAGAGGTGTGCTCTAGCCTAAAGGAGTGACCGAATGAGGGAACATCGTTTGGAGAGGCAAGCTCTAGCCTAAGTAAAAGAGTGTTTGAGCGTGGGGTATCGCTTGTAATCAGGTTTTGTTCCACCCATCAACGGAACATGTTTAGTGAATCCTTTGGTGGTTTACCAAAGGCGAGGACGTAGGCTGGGTATAAGCCGAACCTCATAAAAATCCCCGTCTCACTCTCTCTTTCGTTATTCTTTATTTTCAGTTCATATATAATTGCGTGGATGTTTTAAATATCTAAATTAAACATACTACGCATATTTGGAAATCAAAAAAACTTAAGGTTTAATTTTGATTTGGGTTGCGGAAACTAAAAGGGAGTACGTTGGTTACACCATATCTTGCGGAAACCATACGGGAGAACGTTACTTGGTTAACATCCCAAAGATAAATTTACCAAGAGTTTATTTGAATTCTAAATATTTGGAAAGAGTGATTGGATTCATTTATATAGGGCTTTACTTCAACAAGCATAAATTCTCATTCACTACAGGGCTTGGTTCAAATTTGGCTAATATCAACAAACAACCATTTTGAGTTTTTATATTACATAAGTGTTGTGTATTGGTTTGTTTGTTTGCTTTCAAATTATAGTTGATTGGTTTGGTTGAATGATTGGATGTTTGTATGGTTAAGGATTAAATAAAGAAACTAAGTTCTTGAGTGCTTAACAAATTAAACAAATAAGTCACAAATTGGTTAAAAGAAATAAAATAAGTTTAAGAATTCTAAAAGGGAATTAAAAGAAAATTTTAAAAGCCAATTCACCCCCCCTCTTGGGAAGCTATTCCTAATTTCAAAGCGGATGAGGGTCGGCGATGCATCTCGGTCGGATGTGGAACAGTGATAAGCCGGTCCACCGATCGACCCGGGATGTGGATCGATGCAGATTGTGGTAGCGTCCTAAGCCTAGGCTGCTGATATGCTTATGGAGATGTCGTTGCTATGATCATGGTGGGTAGTGCGCGCTGTTATGGCGTGCTTATGCACTTGCATGCTCCGGGCATCGGTCTGTGGGCTCCTCATTCGACCCGTCTTGAAACACGGACCAAGGGAAATTTATCTTATTCCCTTCTTGACTGTTGTGGCTAGTTCAATTGAGTGAGTAAACTCCGTTTAAGGCATAAGGAAGTTTTAATTTGGTTTGAGATTCCCCCTTTGATTTGCACCACCTGAACCGACCTAATTCCTTCCCTGAGAGGGTTCGAGTGTGGAGCCATAAAGAT
>NC_080423.1:54271055-54276055 GCF_029873635.1 Malania oleifera
TACCAAAAATCTGAATTTTAGCTTTCTTGGGCAAACATTCCAATTTTGGTTGTTGGGTCTCAACGCGTGTCGATTGAGGTTCGCATCACAATGCTTTTACATGGATCTAACTTGGCTGTGAGCTTGTCACATCAATGGACTAATATCTTTTTCTTCGCTCCCTCTTTTCATATATCAGCCTCCTAACCATAATTCATGTCTTGCTCATGTCGAACTCTCTGTCTAGTGTCTCATTAAGTAATTTGATCAATATCCCAATCTCAAGGTGGACTTTAAGACACAGGAAGAAATGTAGGCTAGGGATTTTGGCTTCAACAAAAGAAAGGAAACTAAGGCTCAAAAACCTATTCCCCTAAATGGCATTTTTTTCCCCAGTTTGTGGTGAAGCATTTGCAAAATATTGACTGAAACTTCTCACTTGAACAAGCTGCCTTACGTACATTTTCAAGATGATGAGGCTATGCATTGTCCAAAAAAAGATTTTTATCAGCCGTAGCAAAGAAAGAAACTTCATATAAGTCAAAATATGAAGCAATACATATGCCTAGATACTTTTTTTTATTCTATGGATAAAGGGTCTAATTGATAAAGGAAGCACCGTAAAGATCAATTAGTGGGGTTTTGGGCTGATACAATAAAAACTGCTTACTTATGTCATGATATGAGATAAAAGTTAGGAATCAACTTATGCAATAGAATCGATCCATTGCACCATTAAAGGATCAATTGCATATTCTAATTGGGCCTATTACTAGAATAAGATCCAAGAAGATCAAAGAAGCACTTCATTGGCTGATTCAAGATATTTGGGCTTATTCAAAAACGGGTCACTCCAAGCTTAGCCCAAAGAAATATGAAGGTTCACTAAACTTAATCCAAGTTTTTTATGGAGTTGATCTTGCTTAAATGCTGTAATCTCCTTAATAATGGTGTGCTATTCAAATACGGAATTTGACTCTTTGACTTTTGTGGTATATTTAATTTGTAATCATACAAGACAACTTATTTGCTTGCATGTGCATGTCTTAATAAGTTGTTGAGAGTTGTTGGGCCTTCCTTTAACTTTTGTGTTATATTTAATTTGTATTCTTCCAAAGTCTTAGTAATTTGTTGAGAGTTGTTTAGAGTGGTTGGAAGTGTTTAATGTTTTGTCTCTTAGGCCATGCCTATAAATAGTCTTCTCATTGTAAGAACAAACGTGATGGAATAGAAATCAAGAAAACATGAGGTTTTGTTTCTTCTTTTGGTTCTTTAGAAAACTTGTGAACTTATCCAAGATTTTTCCTTGCGGCGTTCAAATTTTATACCTTCGATTCGTGATTTAATTATAATCATTGGGTCGAAGTTTATTACTTTAGACCTTTGGTTTGTAATTTAATTATAATAATTAGGTCAAGGTTTGTTACTTTATACCTTCGGTTCGCGTTTTATTTATCAACGTTGGGTCGGGATTTTCTATGATTATCATTAGAACATGCCTTAAGGTGTTTTGACTCAAGTGTAGGCAATCTAGAATGGACATGAAAATTAGTATAAACTTAGATTTTTTAGGCCATGAAGGTGTTTATGGATGGAAGAGGCCAATGAATGAGATAAAGTTACGATTTTTCTAAAAAATACTAAGGCAAAGTCACAATTTTTCATGGTCTGACTTCACATGGTTATCATGAGAACATGCTTTAAAGTATTTTGGCTAAATGGTAGGCTAATAAATCTTGGTTAGACATTAAAATCAGTATAAAGTTAGAATTTTTAGGCCATGAACGTGTTTGGGGATGGAAGAGGCATTTAATAAATGAGATAAAGCTACGACTTTTCTAATGAATACTGACGCAAACTTGCAATTTTTTAGGGTTTGATCGCACATGGTTACCAATAGATCATGCTTTAAGGTGTTTTGATTCAAGGGTTTTGATCATGGTTACCAATAGACCATGGAAGGATCCATTATATGTTTCAGTTGGGCCTATCATCAGAGCGAGATCCAAGAAGATGAAAGAAATACTTCACGGGCTGATTCAAGATAGTTGGGCTTATTCAAAAATGGGGCACTCCAAGCATGGCCCAAAGAAAGATAAAGACTTACTAAACTTAATTCAAGTTTGTGATGGAGCTAATCTTGCTTAATGGCTCTATCCTCCTTATTAATAATTGTGTGCTGATTCAAATATGGGATTTGACTTAATGGTGTATTGCAAGGCAACTTAGCTTGCATAGGATTTTAGTAAGTTGTGAGAGTCATTAATGTGTCTAGTAAGTTGGTATATTTAATGTTTTTGTCTCCCATGTTTGTATGGGAATTGTTAAGTATTTAATGTTCTGGTCTCCCATGTTTGTGTGGGAATTGTTAAGTGTTTAATATCCTTGTCTCCCATACTAGCTATATATATCTCACCATTGTAAGAAGGAAGAGAAGGGAATAAAAATGTGAGGCTTTGAGGCTTTGTTTCTTCTTGGTTCTTTTGAAGAACTTTTCGAACTTATCGGGATTTCCCGTGGCGTTCACCAATGACTTATCAGACAGCTTTCCACCACCGTTTGTGGCGTCTTCCTTATACCAAGGTTCATGTTTCGCACTAAACAATGGGTTGAGGTCGTATATACCAAAGTTCTTGTTTGTCGTAAACAACGGGTCGAGGTCTACCATTCATATCTATCCAAAAATCTGAATTTTAACTTTCTTGGGCAAGCATTCCAACATTGTTTGCTGGGTCTCAACGCGTGTCGTTTGAGGTTCGCATCAAAAACACCATAAATCATGTTCTAATGATAACCTTGTGCAATCAGACCCTTAAAAATCGTGACTTTGCCTTAGCAATTGTTAGAAGAATCGCAGCTTCATCTAATACATTAAAGGGCCCTTCATGCCCCGAAAAATCCAGCTTTATACTGATTTTCGCGTCAAACCTATATTATTATTAGCCTACCTTTGAGTCAAAACACCTTAAAGCATGTTCTAATGATAACCATATGCAATCAAACCCTAAAAATCGTGACTTTGCCTTCGTATTTGTTTGAAAAATTGTGGCTTTATCTCATACGTTGAAAGGTCTCTTCAATCCCTAAACACCTCCATGGCCTGAAAAATCTACCTTTATACGGATTGTCATGCCCAACCTATGTCCTTTGCTCGAGTAAAAACACCCTAAAACATGTTCTAATGATAACCACGCTCAACCAAACCCTAAAAAACCATGACTTTGCCTTTAGTATTTATCAAAAAATAAAAAATCGTAACTTTATCTCTCGTTCATTAAAGGCCTCTTCCGCCTTCATGGCCTCAAAAGTCTAGCTTTATACTGATTTCGATGTCCAACCTTGATTATTGGCCTACCCTTGAATCAAAACACCTTAAAGCATGATCTATTGGTAACCATGTGCGATCAAACCCTAAAAAATTGCAAGTTTGCGTCAGTATTCATTAGAAAAGTCGTAGCTTTATCTCATTTATTAAATGCCTCTTCCATCCCCAAACACGTTCATGGCCTAAAAATTCTAACTTTATACCGATTTTCATGTCCACCCTATATTATTGGCCGCCTTTGAGTCAAAACACCTTAAACCATATTCTAATGATAATCATATGCAATCAAACCCTAAAAAAACGAGATCTTGCCTCATGATTCGTATTCTCTAACTCATATATTAAAGGCCTCTTCCATCCCCTAAACACCTACGTGGCCTAAAAATTCCGACTTTACACTGATTTTCATGTCCGACCTATGCTATTAGTCAAAACACCTTAAAAAAGCATGCTGTAATGGTAACCACGTGCAATCAAACCCTAAAAAATTGCGACTTTGGGTCCATGTTTGTTAGAAAACTCGTAGCTTTATCTCATCCATCGAATGGCTCTTCCATCCCTGAACACCTCCATGGCCTCAAAAATCTAACTTTGTACTGATTTTAATGTCTAACCGAGATTTATTAGCCTACCCTCGAGCCAAAACACTTCAAAGCATGTCCTCATGATAACCACGTCAAATCAGACCATGAGAAATCGCGACTTTGCCTTAGTATTTGTTAGAAAAATCGTAGCTTTATCCCATTCATTATAGGCCTCTTCCATCCATAAACACCCTCATGGCCTCAAAAGTCTTAACTTTATACCAATTTTCGCGTCCGACCTAGATTATTGGCCTGCGCTTGAGTCAAAACGCCTTAAGGCATGTTCTAATGATAACCGTGCGCAATCAAACCCTAGAAAGCCCCGACCTTGCGTTGAAAAAAAATCGTAACCTCATCTCATACGTTAAAACGTCTCGTCCGTCCGCGAACACTGTCTTAGCCTAAAAAATCTAGCTTTATGCCGATTTTCATGTCCAACCCAGATTATTAGCCTACCCTCGAGTCAAAATACCGTAAAGCATGTTCTAATGACAATCATGTGCAATCAAGCCCTAAAAAATCGTGACTTTGCCTTAGTGTTTTGTTAGAAAAATTGTAGCTTTCATTAAAGGCCTCTTCCATCCCCAAAGGCCTTCATGCCCTAAAAAAATCTAGCTTTATACTAATTTTCCTATCCAACCATTAGCCTACCCTTGAGTCAAAACACCTGAAAGCATGTTCTGATCATGGCCACGTGCGATAGAAACCTAAAAAATTGTGTGTTTGTTGGAAAAATTGAAGTTTTATCTGATACATCAAAGGCCTCTTCCATCCCTAAACACCTTCATGGCCTAAAAAAATCTAGGTTTACGCTGATTTTCACGTACAGCCAAGATTATTAGCCTACACTTGAGTCAAAACACTCTAAATCATGTCCTAATGATAACCTTGTGCAATCAGACCCTTAAAAATCGTGACTTTGCCTTAGCAATTGTTAGAAGAATCGCAGCTTCATCTAATACATTGAAGGGCCCTTCATGCCCCGAAAAATCCAGCTTTATACTTGATGAGAATCAACAAGCACCATCAAAGGATCCATTGCATGTTCCTATTGGGCCCATCACTAGAGCGAGATCCAAAAAGATCAAAGAAGCACTTCATGGGCTAATTCA